>NW_010274126.1:0-11612 GCF_000690775.1 Eurypyga helias
TCCTGGCTGAATCCAGCACAGCAGGTGTTTCCTGTGCCCCCTTCTTCTGGATTCCGTGTTCACCTGAACAGGCGTTGGGCTTTCGTGACATTGATGTTTTGTTTTGATGTGGAAACGGGGTGTTTCAGCCAAACAGACACTGCGTGGCCCAAACAGAGCAAATGTTTCCTGTGGGGTGGATGGCTTGGCATTTCATCCACAAGATTTTCCTTAAAAGCCTGGTCCAAGATACAGACGAACCTGTTGTGCCTGGCCTCAGCAAGTGCCTTTTTTGAAAAGTGACTGTCACTTTGTTTTTTTTTTTTAATTAATAATTAGTGTTTGAAGTCCTGACTTTTCTCAGACTTGAGGTTTATGTGTGATAAAGCATAGTAGAAAATAAAAGCTTGACCACTTCCTAAACCATTTCTCACTTTACAAAGGTTGCTTGTGTAGGTCCGGCAGCAGATTCGTGCTAGCCTGGTAGATAGTACCTTCCAGCACCAAAATAATGAAGGACTTCAGAAAACTGGGGGTGGGGGTTGTAATTTTTATAAAGATTGTCTAAACTCCCATCTGACCATCCTACTTGCATTCTGTGCATTTTGAGTACATTTTAAACCATTTTGTGTAGCAGTATTGTCGAAATACTATGCCCCACTTAGTTTTCACAATTAATTTTTACCCTGAGTGTGTGGGGTGAGGGGGACAACACACGACAACTTGGGCAGGTTGTTCAGCAGTGCCATTGCCCTGCGTGTCACAGCCCCGGGGGTCCCGGGGTGCTGGGTGACACCCCCAGCCCCACAGCAGCAAACACTCCCCTTCTGCCGGTCCTGTCCCACTGCCGTGGAGGGAGCATTCTCCAGGGCTTGGCCTCCGTCTTCCTTCCTGTCCACTTGTGCTCTGCGTTGTGGATGTGGAAAATAGATCATTTGCTGGTGTCTTTTGTGCATTCAAAGCTTGTTGCTTGGTGTTTAGCAAGTTAAATGATGCTAGTTTTTACAGAGCTTTTCCTTCATTTTTCTTTGCCCTGTTTCTTCATTCTTTTTTCATTGCTTTTTTCCCCCCGTTTTCTTCCCACCATTTTTCCCTGTCTCTTTGCTGTTTGCCCTCTTTTCCTTTCTGTTTTCTGTGTATTTTAGAGATTACAACTACCAAGTTGCAGTCCGACAGGTAGTTTGCCCTACTACCAACAGGCACTTGCTGGCAGCCTGACCATGGTGCACTCTTCACTCGGTTTTCCAGGATCGGAGCTAGCGTAGCACTCCCATGTTTGGATTCCATACTGAATTTCAGGCCAAGTGTACGTTGAAGTACTCACTTGGCAGAGTAAGGTAGTCAGCGGTGCTGGTTCTCTGGCAGGGTGTGCAGTTTTAGTTAGGAAAGAGTTCATTTTCTTTGATTTGTATTCAATTATTAAATAGTTCTTCCCTCAATTTTACGAACTTCCTTGTCTTTTCTCCACTGGAGAGGGAGGGGGGAGGTGTGCGCATGGCTGCGTGGTACTTTCCAGCTGGCCGAGGTAAAACCACGACACGGGGTGTAAGGAAATCCCAGTAGTCGAGGTCTGTGCTAAGTTTTGTCTTTTATCAGTTTACCCATGCACTGTAGTGACAAGATTACTAAGGGGCTGGAGAACTCCCCACAAAGTAAAATCTCATTTTTACTAGATTTCTTCACATTGTTTATAAATGAAGAGGAAAACGAGAACTAGAAAGAAAACCGAGAAATTGCTATTTCAAATCAGCCATCGTTACAAGCCTTTGCAGTAGATGACTTTCCAGGCTTTATTTCTTACATTATGCTAAAGTCTCATGGAAAGATTATGTTCTTTTGGTATCAGCTGCCTGAAATGGTGACACAAGGACACCGGAGCAGCATATTCCGTGCACAGAATAGGCAAGTTTTTTCTGTTTATTGAATCCATGAGGTTTTCTTGTGCCATCCTTGGCACTTGCTGTCTGTGTGGTTGCATGTGTGAATGAGCAGAGAAAGAGCAGAGGTGAAGTTTCAAATCTATTGACTTTTATTAAATGTTGCTTTTACTCCTCTTTGGTAGATGTGAAAGATTCACTAAAAATACCAACAATCAAAAAAGTGCTGTTGATGCTCTTTTGGTGATCTTGGAGCTTAATTTTATGTATCGGAGAACAAAGAAAGTAAGCAACTCAGATCTGAGTTTAAAAGAATAAGGAACAGTTTAAAATCATTTATGGAGATGGAAGAGCATGACATTAAAAATCAAGTAAGGCTTGTTGCTGTGCTGCTAAGTGTTCTGCATGGTGACAGTCTATCCCAAACCTCTGCTGACAAACAGGACTCCACTGAGTCTCAGCGTGTCCCCCATTAAACCATCACATCTCCGAAAGTTAGAAAGCTCATTAATGGCTTTCCGCTGTGAAACAATAAAGAATGTATTCACTGACTGGTCAGTAATTAGTGCCAACTACTTTCTGTCCTTCGTTGTAGAAATACTCTGGTTCAGTTATTCGAAAGCTAGAAGAAATTAAATTAAAAAAAAAAAAACCCCAAAACCTTTTGTATTCATGTAGGTGTATTTTACTGCCACCAATCTCCTCTTGCTTTTATCTGAAAATTCGAATACTTCTTCAGCCCACTCGACCTGCAACAACATGAACTAATTTTCCAGTCTCCCACTTCTTTGTTGAAACAGCGCCATTCACCGACTCGGTAGCCCTCAGAACGCCAAGCCATTAGTGTCATCGCTTTTCTCCCTTGGGTATTTGCTCTTATAAAGTAGTAGAGAATTTAGGTAGTCTAAAACAGAGCAGAAAACGGGGGAAACCCACTTGAAATTTTCCTTTTGCTCTTTTGTAGCCGTAATCTGCATGGAGTCAGCTGTGGGCTCAGCTGGACTCCAGGAACTGTGGTGTTAAGGTCCCAGGAACACAGAAGTTCACTTCCACTGTCCTTGTGGAAATAAGAGGAGTTTTGCTGAAGTTCAGATGTTCTTCCAGGGAAAAACTTCCGACAGGGACTACACCACAGTCTCAATATGCGCCTCTGGGGTTCTGCTTTTGCAGCCCTTGGGTTTCTTTCTAGCTTGTATTACCGCACGTGCCTTACAGCGGTCGGTTACTCCTGAAGACTTTATAAGGAATTGGGGTTTTGGGGAGTGCAGCTTGTTCCGCCCAAGCACCAGCAGCATCCTCAGTGACAGATCAGCCGTGGGGTGAGGCCGTCCCAGAATTAGGACGGTGGAAGTTGGTCAGCTGTCTATGTCAGGTTTTGTAAATAATGAAGGAAGATAGGAGGGAAACAGAACTTAATGAAGGTAATCAAACATCTGTTGTTAATGACAGTTAAATAATGAAGACTTGCATGCAGTTGTGTAATATATACAGAAACATACGCTGTAAAAAGCTAAACTGTCATTCTTCTCCCCCACTGCCCCCACCATCCAGCTCTTTTCTTAAGGAATCTTTTTTTTTTCCCCATCTGAAGCTTTATTAGGTATACATATTTATAAGATATCCAAGTAAACTGTGATTCTTTAATTAATGTTTTCAGGACCAGAAAGGAGATATAATACAGCTAGCATACCAAAAAAAAAAATCAAAAGGAAAAAAAGTATTAATTATGTTTACTGGAGCAATACCTCTAACATTTGATTTGTATCTGCACTAACGGTAGGTGTAGAACGTAGAGGTACCCTGAAGATCTCTCTTGCTATCAGTGGATCATGAATCTCAGGCTTGACAGGTATCCTCTGGTGATGTTATAAAGCATATGTAGCTTATTTTAGCCAAAGCTGTCCATACTTCTGTCTTGTTGGAATATTCCTACTTTCTCCCTAGTGTCTGTCGCCTTTTTGTCGTCCTTAAGCTGAGAACTATCTTGTAAAATCGTTAGCTAGTTTTAATTGTTTTTCCCCTTGCTAACTTCTAAAAGCCATTACATCTGCATTAAAAGATATATGATATTTTTGCTGATAGTGTAGGTGAATTTTTTTTCTGTGATACGGCTGATAAATTCCACTTACTGCAGACTTTGCACTTTGGGTGCTGTGTTATCTTCTATACTGTTAAGCCTCAAATCCTGCAAAGACTGCCTGTGAATTGTTCTGTGACTGTCTATGGGACGGTTTAATTGCCAAGTTTAAACACATGCTTCAGTTCTTGTAGGGTCCGAGTCCTGCTCTGCTTTCAAAAGCTTGCTGGAAGGGATGCTTGCCAGCACTCTGGGATCCCTGCGAAGGGGCTGCTATTTTTGCTTGCTTCTGTCTGCCAGCTTCCCATCTCCCATACAAAACAAGCAACTAGCGTGCTATTGATGATGTGTTGAGGGGAAAAAAAAAATCAGATAAATAAATAGGATCTGAAGAGTCCACTAAATGGATTCTATTGATGTTTTGCCATTCAACAAGTAAATAATGCCAGTAAAACTTGGGCTGTCACTTAATCATTCACTTGAACATGGAGTGTCTTGTCTAAGTAGTTACACTATGTCTTGCCAAAGTCTTCCGCACAAAAAAAATGAATGGAAGTGTCCATGTAAGCTGGCCATAGGCAGGGCCTCGGGGGTGATGGAGAACACATGTAAAATACTCCGTGGGATCACTTAAGTCCTGAGTCTCTCGTGCTCATCTTTCGAAGGGCAGCAGGCAGAGAGGTGCCAGCAAAAGGCAGTGCTGTTGTTGAAACAGCCCTGAGACTTCAGCTGAGCTGTGTAAAGCAGGATCATGGAGCACTGTCCAAACACTGCTTTAGTTTCACACTAACAAGGTAGGAGGCTACTAGTAATACTCATCTTACTTAGGACTGACTGTAGGCAGAAACCATATGGTTAGCTGGCCTAGACAGGTGAGTGGTAAGGGCTGGAGTAGCTCACTCCCCATCCTACTTGCAGCACGTTTATCCTGCTCAGAAACGGGCCACATACTTTATTGACTACAGTAACAGGCAGATCTCTGTCATGTAACGAACTGTGAGATTCAACGAATCTCTGCTCTGGTGATTTGTAACCGAAAAGACCCCAAAAAAAGCAAATGGTGGTTCAGCACTTTAGGGAGAGACACAGGTGGGGAGGACGGTGCAGTGTGGTTACGTGGTGGAGGTCACGGTGGAGCAGAAACAACATCGAACTTGCATTTCATGTTACTGGTTTGCAGCTTGATTTTCCACACTTCGGTGTTCTTTTAAAGCCAAAGTTGTCTGTGTATGTGGATCCGCTTTCCAACCCACACGGATACAGGTGAAATGGTGTGTGATTATGTGCCGTGTAATACTCGCTGAAAAGACCAGAGCTGGTGACAGAAAATGGGCAGGGGGGCGGCTGCTGTGAATTCAGAGTTTAAACGTGCTCCAGGTAGACGCAGTGCGATGGGGACAGCGAAGTGTGGAGCTGCTACGGAGGTGGAGGGCATCCTTAACTGGGGGGTGCCGGCTACTGCTGACGAGTGGGGAGGAACTAACAAAATCTAACAACTAGGAAAATGCCATTTTTGCAGGTTGGTGAAAATTTCTGAACTTGCTTCCTTCAGGGTTCGGTTGTTTCTTCCACCGAGCAGTGTCCGAAGGGGCTCCAGCTTTCTGTGCTGTTGGAGCCTGCTTACACACACGTCTGGTGCAAACAGGGGCATGTTGCCAAAATGCCAGTGAGTTAACCAGTGAGAAACACACATGGAAGAGATCGGCCAGAAGCAGAATTAGGGCTTGCTGAAAGGGTGGGATATGTAGGAGCGTGGCCAGAGCGGTAGAGGCTGCAGCTGCTGCGTGCAGTGGCCCTGCTGAGGCATTCACCGTGACGGTGGCACCAGGGCTTGGGCAGCCGGAGTAAGTGCAGGTGTCGCAGCTTTGCCTTCTGTCTCTGGAGGCTGCAGCATCAGCGCTCTAGCAGGCATCTTACAGAAAGCAACCTTCTAAAATGCAATGTGACCTTGCAGTTAGAGGGCTCGACTTCTTTTCATGCCCTTCTCCCAAGAGTCAACCACAGAGCTTTCCCTGGCCTCACCCATGGGACCAGGGCTTAGCCCAGCTTCTTTTATCTTGCTGGGGAGAAGTCCCTGGGAGACTTCCTCAATTTTTGTCAGCTTTATAAAGATCTAGCTGGCTAAGAGTTTGCTCTCCAGCTTGTTTTGATGTTCATGGTGTTTTCTTGGAAAGCCAGCCATGTTCCCATCGGATTTACCCACTGACATTACACAGTGTAAACGTAAGGCTACGAGGGAGTGGACTGTGTGCCAGCTGTGCTTGCTGCCTGTGGGCTTCGGTACTTGGATGTCGTGTGCTGGGTTTATTTACCTCAATATTTATTCACCCCTTGGGTAAGCCATCCCTTAAATTGGCAGTTGGCACATGTTTTTACTGACAGGTAGTTGTGAGGTATTCTTCAGATGAGGACACACACGCAGGATAGGTGTGTAAATATTATTTAGCCTCTGCATGCACTTGAAGGTTTGTGTTGTTTGCTGTGTGTGGGGTCTTGTTTGTGAGCACTTTGGAAGTGTCAAGGTAACTACTTCCGGCTGTTTGCTTCAAATTCATGTAGTAGAATTCACTTCTCCTGGGCATGGAGTCAGATTTCCCTACTGCACCTTTTAATGGCACTTGGGAAATCCTAGCTCATAGTGTCTCGGAGTTCTGCATCAGCATTGCTATATGTAAACGCATCATTAACAGATGAGTGGCTGGCGATACCTTCCACTGCCAAAAAGAGGGTTATCCTGACATTTTCACTGGCAAAACATGACAAACCACATTGGTCACAGGCGTGGAAGAGTCTCTCACTCACTTGACCCGCGAAGTGTGAGGGCTTTTCTGCTGTCCTCCAGACAGGAGCACATTCAAGGGCTGGATGGCAAGTGTCATCCTTTGTGCTCTTAAACTGTATGTTAGTTAATCTGGGCATTAGGTGGAAATGTTAAGACTGGAGAAGATACACCATGCTCTTGTCGATACTTGGAATAAACCTCTATCTATTATCATGCCAAAAAACTTCTGCATCTAGCATTAGTGCCCCATATATTTGTCGTTTGTTTGAGTGTCTGTATGATGGTCGCTTGTACTCGAGGGTTTGTTGTGAACTTACAACTGGTTTTGCCTGACAGGTCACAGTAATGAAAGGCAGTAGTAGGAGTAAGGATCATTCGACAGAAGGAGAAGGGACTGGGAAGCGACCAAAAAGAAAGTGTCTTCAGTGGCATCCCCTGCTTGCCAAGAAACTACTTGACTTCTCTGAAGAGGAAGAGGAAGAAGAGGAAGAGGAAGATATTGATAAGGTAGGCTTCATTGGCTGCTTTGACTGTAGAAAGTTTATGTGGGTGAGTTTCTCCCTAGCTCTGTTTTTGTTTTGTTTGCTTCTTGCTGTTTTCTTGTGAACCGACACAGCCGATTAAAAGAAGTGATGCTGTACCCATAAGGCTACAGAGATAAATTGCAAATAACACCAAAAGAAGTGAGTTGTCAACCATGCTTTTAAATTTCAGACAAAACTTTTTTTTAAATTACTGTAAGAGTTTTAACAAGGCTGTTTTGATAATGTGTTACACATCTTGGTCTTGATTGCTCAAGGAGGGTTTTTGACAAGGGTTTTTTTTAATTGTTCATTTTAGAGATGAAGTTAGCCTGTGCTTAATAGCTGCTTCTAGTGGCTTTTGAGGACATATCAAGCTAATACTCTTCTGTCTCTTTTTTTTTAAAGATTAAAAAAGTAAAAATATTAAAGGAGAAAAAAGCAGAAAAAGCTGTCAACAATTCTACTATCTTTGCATGGGAAATTGAGTTTGTCCTCCAGAATATTGAGAGCGCAGGTGGAATAATACCTCTCTCGTTTCATGCTTGGTATTTTGGTATTGTTCAAAGATGCTGGCCTCACCCTTTTTTTCATAAGGGTCCCACAATGTGGCACCTCACAAATGTATGGTTAGACTCATCCTCTCTAACAAGAAGTGGGAATTTGGAGACATGATGTTTCCATGGTGTGGATAACGTTCATATCTGCACCTCCTTGATGGAGAGGTCAGTGATGACGAGACTGCCTTGAGCCACATACTGATGAGGAAGAGTGACTTTGACAAGGATAAGGAGCAGCAAAGAAGAGCCTGGTACTCTGACAGTGCTTTGCGTTGACATTACAGGCCACTTGCTACAGTGTGACATAAAAGAGCCATGTTGTGGTTAGGTAGGAGATGGTTTTCTGTCTTGTACAGGAATAATTTTCTGTTGACATTACAGGCCTTCTGTCTTGTACAGGAATAATTTTCATTTAGCTGAGCTAGTCTTACGTGGTTCACCCCTTGCAGGAATGATAGGCTGGTCTGTGAGCAGAGAGGGCATATTTCAGCAGTGCATTCTGTTGAGATTTGCCCTCTGGCTCTGACTGGGCAGCTGTGCACAGCACAGCTCACAGGCTGAGTAATGAACAGCAGGAGATGAGGAAACAACCCTTACTTAGGTGCTTTCCTTCCTATGCACCTGGTAGTTGCGAACACAAGTGATTGAGGTGCAAGGTAGCTCTGCTGACCTCATCCCACTGAGGTGATTTCTGGGCTGTAGGAAGAGGATAGGAAGGATCTCCTCCTCCAGCCCCTTTAGGACTGTAACTAGAGAATGGTCCTCAGCTCAGAAATCTGCTCTGCTTGCAAGTCAGACAGAGTTCAAGTCGTGCAGAGAGCATGAATGAACCTTGGAACATCAGGGGAGGAGGTTTGATGTAGAACTCTGGGACTTCTGGATGAAACAGATGGCCTTTGGAGACAGCTGTGTCTATCCGTGTGCATCTTCTCTTTCACACATGGCGTACACAGATTCCCAGTCTCCCTGAGAAGCGTGGATAACTGAGTTTACACCTCTTCCCTTTCGGTTCTGCCAGGTGACGCTCCTTGGCGCCGATGGTTTAGAGCAGGATGCCGATGAAACTGAAGATGACGAGTCCTCAGAACAACGAGCTCGCCGACCAATGAATGCATTTCTCTTGTTCTGCAAACGCCATCGCTCTCTCGTACGAAAAGAACATCCTCGCCTCGATAACCGTGGCGCAACCAAGATCTTGGCGGATTGGTGGGCAGTTTTAGATCCAAAGGAAAAGCAGAAGTACACTGACATGGCCAAGGAGGTATGTTCTTTCTGAATGGTGGATGTAGAAGGGATTTCACTACATAGGTGTCTGTCTTCTGTTTCTCTGTGTAGTAAATGTTTCCTCTGGGGTCTTTCCCTTTCCCAAGTTCCTCAGCCTCTCTTGTGTGGTTATGGTGCCCAGAGCAGCTGCTGTTCTTGCGTTGATTCCCTTGGTCCTTGGACCAGAATGAAAAGAAATTGGTCTATGTACACAAGCTAACCTGGCTCTGGTAGTCATTGGTACAAATATATGTACTTTGTGATAGATACCCCCGGATTATTCCGGTATTAACACATGGATAGTGGCCATTGGAAACAATGACATACAGTTCAGTGTCAGCTGACTAGAGATGCTTAGCTCAAGCTGTGTATTTGGTATTGATAATACAGGTTGCTATTACAACACAGGTGGGCCAAATCAAAAGCATAGTCAGCAAATGTAGTCCCTTTTTACCTTTGATGCTAAGGAATTTAAAAATGATTAGTGTTTGATGAAATACCTTCCCTATGTATTGTTAACCAGTTTCTGATAGAGCAACCTTTGATGAGGCAGAGTCTAGTACCTGAATGAGAGCAATACACAGAGTCTTTAAACTGGGAGCAAGGAAAAGAGATTTTATTTTTTATGTCAACTTTAAATTTAAATGAGGCTTCTTAAGAAATAGTTTTCTTGGGAAGCTGGCCCCAAGAAGGCTGTGGTTACTGACAGCAGAGTGAGAGAGACACAGCAGGTTACTTAAGCTGACAACATCACCCCAGAACAAATCCCTGTAATTACCTGTGTGATGTAGATTGCAGGTAACCATTGAATCCAATCTTCAAAAAAATAGTGGAAAGCAGAGCATCTCTTGTTTGCTGAGTAAGGCTAGCACACTACAAGAAATACAGGTAGTTGGGAAACGACTGGGGAAACCGTTATCCGTACCCGCCGTGTCAGCTGAAGCTGTCGGCTGCTGTTAACATGTGTGTACGGAAGGTCTGGCTGTTCAGTGTCTTGTGTGAGCGCGGGAGGGTCCACAGGGAAAACCAGGTGTTCTGCGTGGCAGCTCCTTTTAGCAGGGTCTGTCGTAGCACTGTACTTCCGCATCCGTGACAGTGTTGGAACACTTGAGCCTCAGCTTTGTCCAACCATTCCTGATTTGTTCTGTGTCCCCACTTCCAAATTAGCGATGCTTCTTGACATGGGGGGGAAAAGGGCAATTAGGAGGTCGGTACAGATACAGAGGAAGGAAAGATGAAAATGAAGAAATCATTTTTGGAAGAAACAAACCTGATGGGACTGTTTTTCCTTAGCCTTTTGTGGTGCTGAAGGGAACTCATTCATTAAGAAGGAAAATAATTGCAGAACTTCTGTATGAAGTGACAGATCTGAAACTATTAATCATATTGTTTCAGAAATCATTGTTCCTGTAGTGATTTATTTGTTTTTCTTGGCATGACGAACAAATTGCATATTGAACGTCAAAGCCAAACAATAAATCTAAGTGGTTTACATCATTACAGCTAGTTCCAAGAATGTGTAGGAGATAGCATGTAATTTTTATTCTTTAAACTGTTGTATGTTACAACAGTAATTAGCAGCTCTAATGTGCTATTGAATATATTTGGGCCTTCTTCACCAACAGGCCTGTTCTCTGTGTGTGGATCAGTTGTTTTGTTTTAACGTTCGGTTTTGTAGTTAGGCTTACTGCTGAGACTGTCAGAAAGATGTTAATGTCAGCTCTAGTGCAAACCATTTTCTGGTATTTTTCTTTTTCCTAAGTAGAGCTCATTTAAAAGCCAAGAAGGTGAATGCCTTTGGAAGGACATAAAATTACCATTATACCAAAAATCTTCTGTTAGAGTACCTGTATGTGTAACCTCTCTGAGGCTTAAAATACAGTGGATGAGCTTCTCTTCATTAAATGTAGCTTTTCAGTGCCCTTTAGCTTCCAGTTTTCACCTCACAGCCTCTAACCACTGCCCTGACAAGGCACACGTCTCCCAGAGGCCGCTCCGTCATAGCCGCTACCCGCACATCATGTCTTGTGTACCCCGAGCATCGGGATCGCTCTTGCGGAGATAGGAACGGGCCTGACGGAAGTGATCCCTGCTGCAGTGGCTGCAACTCCTGTTGTTCTAGTCTCGAGAATAGTTTTACTACTTGAAGCCAGAGTTTATAAAGCCAGTCAGCTGAGATCAGGCTTGAAGCAAGCAGCATTCAGCTTCTTACGCGCTTAGTTCCAGGTGAGTACCGATACGATCTAAGCAGGGTGCAAATCAAGGCACTGCCATTTCCTTACACATCTGTATGCAAGGTCTAGGGGTTTGGGAGATAGTGAGGCACCCGGGCGTTTTGCCAAGTGGAATTCCGAGAAGTTTCCTATTGCGTTGGACATCTACCTGTGATTCCCACTGAGAGGATAATCAGGTCTATGGTTCATTTAGGCACTTCTGGAAAATCCTATTATGTTCCTGTCTGTACCTTGTACATTAATTACCTAGCAAAAACCGTCCCCGTGATCCCTCTATTTTCAGTCTTGTCATTCATGGTCTCTTGTAGCAAGACGTGCC
>NW_010274127.1:0-4033 GCF_000690775.1 Eurypyga helias
TTGGCTGAATCCAGCACAACTCTGCATAATGGATGGTGGTACTGCTTACTTCTTTGTGTATGTCCTGTCTCCCACCCATCTTTTAAGACTTTCACATAGCTTTAAGATGTCCTGTGACAGCTGGAGACCAAACTACAGCAGTGTATAGTGCTACGTATTGTAACAAGGGCTAAGACAGTGTAAACAATATGCTCTGACGGCATGAAGCTTCTTTGAATGAACACATCTGCATATGCAAACTATGATATACAGAAACACAGCTTGAGTAGTAGTGTCTGATAGCTGTCCTCCAGAGCATAAGCTAATGCACTCAGGGGCACACACAAGTGAAAGATGGTCATGTGCAGATCTGAGTACAAAACGGTAGCACTTACCTCCTATTAAAGTCTGGAAATACATCTTTCCACTGTATGGGCCATAGCCCACTGCTGTTCTAGCTCGTACTTGGAAGGCATAGATCTTGCCTGGGCTCAGATTTGATACGGTGGCCATGTTGGTTTCACTAGTCAAGGTGAATGAATTATCCTCATCTTCTGCCTGTGAATGTCAGTGACCAAAAGGGAATGTGAGACTTCTGCCCACACTGCTGGCTCTCCTCATCAAGCAATGCCAGTTCCATGTCAGCCCAATATTCTTTGAATCTGTTACAGAGCCTCCCAACCACAACTGCTATTCCAGACCTACTTCCTCACACACTTCTTGTCGCTCTTCCCTGCTGCTTTTCATTCCCTTAGGCTTGGGCTTCCCACAGAGCTCTGCCAAAGATCATCTATCCTGACCTAAATAAAAGTGAAAGACAAAACTACCATGTCCTGTGGTTCCTTGCCAGGTATATGCACAAAAAAAAAGCCCTAGCCTGTCCTGAAATTTTGCTTTCTTACAATCTGCAAACTCATGTAATCTCCTACAAGAATCCAGGGCAAGAACACCTGTAATACTGTATCCAGGAAGCTGCTAGACTTGTTATTACAAATAGCGAGCCCCTTTGCTGCTAGATAAATAGCAGCCCTGCACAATCCTGCAAAACTATTTACGTGAAAGATCAAGAATATGAAATGGGACTTTGTCTGAACCACCCTACGTTCCTCTTCAAATCAGATGGATTAAGACTCATGAAAAATGTGAATGGAGAACAACTTTATATTTGCCAACCTGTAATTCCAGCACGTAAACAGGTAAATGATACGTGCCATTTAGTGAATGAAAGAGTGCATTCCTCCTCCCAAAATTTCTTAGAGATGCCTGTCCAGGCATAAATAGGGACACAGGACTTCCCTCCACAAACACATGACAGAATGTTGCAGTGAGTCCAATTCCCATATAGGTATCTGAAAACTTCAGCTCCTTCCACTTTTGAATGTGTCAGCTAGTGCTAAACTTCTTAGGTTGTTAGCCACAGCTCTTCAGCTTAGCTACAAGTGTCTTCTCAATTTTTATCTGCATCGTCCCTGGATGGTTTCAAGTTGGGAAATGCAGATGGACTAATGTTAGATGAAGTGTATATAATGAACTTCTGGTTTTGTTACAGCTTGTTCTTCCCTCATAACTGAGTAATTTTTCTCCACCTTATCCATCCTGATCCAGGGGTGCACCTCCCAGACAGATTGCCCTGTCCTCTTTTGCTTAACAGCATTCAACAATCTGCACTGTATCATCCCCTGCTCACCTTGTCAAAGTAGCGTAGCTGGTAATCCAGGATAATCCCATTGGGCTGGTCTGGCTGAGGCCATGAGAGTGTGATGCTACTGGTAGTACGACTCACCTGATGCATCATAGGGACAGCGGATGGGACTGGAATAAAAGAAAGGAAGGAGAGATTGCAAAGGGTAAGCTTAACAGATAACAATAATTGACTATTCATTATGATAATATGTTAGGTCAGCTCTTCCTTTAATTTCCCTTAATTTGCATTATGAAGTACTTTATAAAATAACCAGAAGAAATCCAGGCCCAACTCTACTCTACTGGGAGATACAGTCATTGATAACGGACAGAAAGAAAACTAAGAAATCCACATAGAACAGATCCCACACAGAAATTATGAAATTATCTATATTGTAGCTGGAACATTATTCTGATCTTCAAATCTATAATTTTTACATGCAAAATGACAAGGTGTTCAGTGCCACTGCTTTGTTCTAGGATCACGCTTGGACAATCAATGGGATAGTGGACAGCACAAAAGCGGAGCATACCACGTCTCTTCTGCTTCACCCTCAGATTATGATTCTCTGCCTGGGGAAGAAAATCAAGCATGGGCTCTCAGAGTAATGGAGGCCTTTCACTACTAGATCACTGTTGCAAACCAGAAGACAGAGGCAGGTGAGAACACTGACATGTTTAAGAACAGACTTGGAAGCATTCTTCAGTTCAGTGGTCCCAGTTCAGTTGCAGATCATATAGAATGAAAGCATCTCATTTACACAGCCTGATATAGAATTATCAAATTGTTTAGGTTGGAAAAGACCTTTAAGATCATCAAGTCTATCCATTAACCTAGTACTGCCAAGTCCACCACTAAACCATGTCCCTAAGCAGCACACCTACAACCAACAGGGAGCAGTGCAAAACTAAATACACAGTTACAATGCCAGGGAAGAGACCACTTGCGTATAGTTTCAAATAAAGATATTGTAGAATGATTGGAGTTAAATCTACCCTCTATTCCTGCCCTCCCATCTATTGTTGTTCCTCTCCTTCCCAACCCCAACAGTTATTCTTCCCACTCTTCTCATTTCTTTCCAATCCCCAGTTTTTCCCCTACCTGGAAGGAAAACTCAAAGTCAACTTGCAACATTTGACCTGTATTTTAGTTAAAACTTACCTGTTCTGAAGTTAATTTGTACTAATAATTTTCAGCTCACCACTAACAGGTTATCTTTTGCCAATGGTACAAAGACCTGAGTTGGCACTGTGCAGAGTACATTTAAGCACAGTAAAATCTGCACCAGAACAAGGATGATAAATGTTACTCTACTCGGATGGGCAGTATGCAAAAGCAGGTTACAACTAGTGGAAGTAGAAATATTGGTAAACATAAGAAAAAAATCACTGGTCTGGCTTCACCCAGAGTTACACTGTGTGTCTCTCTTGACTATGTGTAACAGCATTCTAGAATGTCCCTATTATCCAGGTATGACGGTCACTCAGGGTAATCAGGTGGTGATAGTGATGGGCATGCCCAGGATAAGGCAGTCTGCTGAATGAAAAATAGTCACTTCAGTGATATGTACCTAATAAGCAGATACTACTTAAGGCAAAAGCCTGAACTAGTAAAAATGCTCAGTAATAAAAATAGCTATGAATCAATGCAAGATTAACCAATCTTTCTGAGAGTGAGGTCAGATTTTGATACATGTGTTTGCCTCTCTTTAAAGGACAAAACTTAAGGAACTCTGGCCAGGGACCTCTTCCACCACTTCAATTAAAAGAGATCTCTACACTTCTCTTTTGAGAAATTTCATACTCAGGTGATATGAATATTAATACTAAGGTGATGCAAAACATTAACATATTTGTGGGCTGACTAAGAACATGTTTCCTGTCAGAAGTGTATGATAAAGTCACTCTCCCAGTGCTAACAAATTAGGAAATACAAAGTTCAAGGTTTTATGTCTCAAGGCAACACCCCAACTACCCTACCTCTGTTGCCACAGAAGTGCTAGATGAGTATTTTCCTTCATATGCATGCCAACTATTAAAAATGTTTATAACAGAACACGGCTTTCAAAGTTTGTTTCATGTATGCAAGTGTCCAGTTCTATGTTGATTTGTCACTTTTATTCATATTGCTCATTTCACAGGGGGTTTATAAATGGAGACATGCTAGGTCTGTGCCCAATGACAGCTGAAACCACAGGGCCTGATTCAGTCCAATCTGGGCAGTTGGAATAGGTAATCATTGTAGGTCTCTTCCAACTGAACTATGCTATGCTATTGTAATTATTCACTGAGTGCAAACAACATGTTGTGAGATCAGACCTCTAAAAAAGACTAAAAAAGGACTGCTTTTTGTATACTATTTATAAATAGT
>NW_010274127.1:4064-5063 GCF_000690775.1 Eurypyga helias
ATTCTTGCACACATAAAACTTAATTAAAGCTGTAAAGCAGTCCAAACAACCAGTTAAATACAGCTCCCAGATTTTACTTTTTGTGGGCTGCCAGTTGCAAGTCTTATACATGGTGGGACAATTTTTTTTCTTGGTACCATACAGGGGTGGATTTAAGATATGTTGAGTACCTTGAAAATGCTACATGTTCTGAGTTACTAATATTTGACAGGTTTTTGCTGTTTTCTAAAAAGATGATGTCCTTGACTACAGCATCTGCTCACACCACCAAGTCTAAAAATCTACCTAAGTCAACAGAGTAGGTAAGGAAGGAATGTGAAGGAAGTGTAGACTAGTATAACAGTACATGGCAATCCCCACTTATTCAGAGCACAGGCAAGTGCCACTCTTAGTAGACCATGAACGTCTCTGGCATGTGACATATTCCATGCAGATACCCATGACAGGCAGCTGAATCCCATCCTCAGTCAACACAATCAGTGTACCTAATGAGCAATTTGACTCACACTACAGCAAAGACCCAATGAGCAATTCCGTTGCCCATACATTTGAGAGGCCCCTGGTATCCATTCTCTGTCAGCCAGATGGTATTCCAGCAGGTGCTGGGTCTTCTGCTGGTCCTATGTCACATCCGCTAGCCCTGAGTAGATGTCTTGGCTACACCAGCGTGTCCTAGATGGCCTTAGATGATTATGTGTGAAAAATTGAATGAAACTGAGAGCTGGCAGCTGTAACTAGCCTCATGTTTGGAGGCACTGATCCTCAAGGGGGACTTCAACCTCCCTAATATCTGCTGAACGAGCGATAAGTAATTCTGGAAGATCCTGGACAGCATCAGTGACTCCTTCTTGACCCAAGCAATAGAGAAGGCAATGAGGGGAGGTGCCCTACTGGACCACATGCTGACAAGCAAGGTGATGTGAAGGCTGAAGGCAGCCTTGGCTGCAGTGACCATGAGATGGTGGAGTTTAAGATATAGATAGAGAGCAGCTCTGAGGA
>NW_010274128.1:0-5887 GCF_000690775.1 Eurypyga helias
CCGAGCGGAAATCCATGTCTCTCCAGTGTCGAAGGCTTTGCACAAATGAACCATTCCAGTGGCTACCATCAGCTTCAAAAGTGTAATCAGGAATCACGTGCACTGAACTGGTATATCCTGGCTCTTTGTTTAACTATTTGTTTAGTATTTGTTTAGTCATTTATGAGGAAGGCATGAGACACTGGAGTCTTGCTTGCAGCATAGGTATCTGTGTCAGGGTAGGTTATCCAGACATTTAGAGCCAAGGGAGAGAAGTTTTTACTTTGACAATATAATACCTCTGCTCTCTAATTTGGGATGAGATCACCGATGTGCTAGGATTGCCTGCTTTCTCCACAGATTGCCAACACCCATTAGTAGAACAAATGACTTGAATATGGACGAATTATATCAGTCAACCTCTTTTCTGCATAAGGATGAATGCTGAAATCTTCACCCACTTTTTAAGCTAAATATCCACTGAAATCAAGAAAATATTACTTCAGATGTGGACTCTGAAAGGTAACTTGTCTACATTGGCCCATCCCAGTCTATAAACTGGGATGGTTTTTAGAGATTGGAGGGAAAAAGAGAATGTGTCAGTTATTTGGGACTCAGTATCATTGGTGTGATAACAGCAGTTGTATCCATATGATCAAGACCCATGTGGGCAAGGGACAATGACTGAGGAAAATTATATTTGGTCAAGGGACAGTAGCTGGGGAAGATGATACTTGTGAGCTATTGTGCTGTGTGCGAGAGGGTTGTCGAATTATAACTGTAGGGGAAAGTGTGTAAATCATTGAAATGTGGAGATTGCTGCCAGATTCAACTTACTTGCTGTCCATTCCCTGTGGAGGAAATCCTAGGTCACTTCAGCACATCTATTAAATGGGTGGGTGGGCGGATGGATGGGAGGGGACAATTTATTATGACACATAAGCATCCACATGGAGAAGAGGTTTGCCAAGTTCCTGTAGAGGCCAAAGTGACCAGGAAACAGGCTGCAAGAGTGACGTATGGGAAACTTGGTGGGGTTGCTCGAGCAGCACACTTAGTGAGGAACAGTAAAATGTCAAAGTTAGCAGGCAGGAGGCTTTTTGCATGCCGGGGCAGAGCTTTTTTCTCCTTCAGTAAATTCACAGTGGTAGTAGACAATATGATTTGCCTCTGCAACTCCCAAGGACAACAAAATCATATTTGTTGATTTACAATTGGTTATCCTGTTTTAAGAAATACAGCCTGTTTCCTCTTTCTCATCCAGAGCCTGGAAGCCAGATGCTGGAGATGAAGCTTCCTTTGCTATCAAGAGCAATCTGTTAGGATTTTATCTTAAAATGCCCTAAATTGAGTGAAGACAGTAACCAGACCACACCAACCTTGTGTCAATGGTCAATGTCCTAGTGGGGCAGATGTGGTATGGGGCCACAGACCAGGATGGTGTGACTCGGCAATGTCCCTGGCAAAGACCTGGGGTCATGAAGGGAACACCAGCAGTACACTCCATGCCCCCAGCTTGGAGAAAACATTTCACTTCTTCTCTTTGGTGCAGAGTAGGGCCTGCAGCCAGAAAGGGAACAAAGCTAGAGTTTCATGAATGCTGCATTTGCATTAAAACTGTCATTTATTAAGTAACACTGGAACTAATTCAAAATCTTTAAGATTTTTCCAAACTGTTTTGGAAGCTTTTGTCTTGCTTTAGAATCTCTCTCAAAATTTGCAGTGTTTTGGCTCTGAGCAGAACTTCTTTTACTGTGCTCCTTTAGCTTGTAAAAAGTGTAAGATCTTCTTCCAGTTAGCTACTGCTCACGTAATCTGGGACTCTATGTCTGGATGTACTGGTATACAGTTTTATCACCTGCTTCAGAAGGTGGCAGACAATATGTAGCAGAGGCAATTAACAGGATCTACTTTAAATAGATTGCATCCAGGCCTTCATTGAAACGCTGAAACCTGTCTGGACATGAAAGATGGAAAAGCAGGTTAATGTAGCTTTAGGAATTCTCATAAAAGTTTGGTGCAGGAGGTATAATGTGGTTCTAAACTTCCAAGGGATGCAGTTCTTAATCCAGAAATTTAAAATATTTTCTGTCTCTACCTATATTATTCTTTTCTCTTAAACTGGAATATCTTTAGGAATGGTTCCACTGAGCAAAGAGTCTCTTTTCTTTTTAAAAATAATTCCTTTTCCAAACTAGATTAATTTTTTTTTAATTCCTTTTTACCATCTCTTTTCCCATCACTGTGTTTTCTTCCTTTTCACTCTTGAAATCTAATATGTGCAACTGTGTTTAGAAAAAAAACCCGTTATCTGTCACCATGGAAACCAATGTTTCAAAAAACAAGTGACCAAAACTTGTCCCTGTCTGATTCATGTCTAGTTCATTCTTCTACTTGAAGTATATAGAACTGTATCTGACTGTAGCTATGAACTACAATACTGCACTACAATAGTTTCACTTTTGCTGGCACTAGAAGGGATGACATAAATGTTGCAGTGTCATGGAAATCACAGCAAACATACTTCTGTGCTGCTGATGTTTGGGGGAGGAGGGGGTAGGGGTGATGTGTCAACAGGCCATCAGGTCCAACCTGCTGCTCAAAGCAGGAGTAATTTCAAAGTCAGGTGAGGCTGCAGAGGCCTTTTTCATTGAGTTTTTAAAATTCCTAGATATTGACCTTCTACAAACTTTCAAGACTGTCTGATCTAGTGTTTGACCACCATCCCTGGGGAGAAATTTTTCTGTATGTCAAATGACAATTCAGCTTGCTGCAACTCGACTGTGTCCTCTTTTTGATTAATCTATATTAAGGGACAATCACCCTTGCGGTAACGTGTATCATTTTCTTGTTTATTTCTTTCCTATTTTTAACTTCTGTTCACTGGTGCTGGTTATACCACGTAGATGGATCTCAGCTACATTAATAGAATAAAAAGGTTCTTTTGCAGTCACAATTCTTCCCTCATGAAGGCAGACATTGTGAAAAGTCAGCTGAGGTCACCATGTGGAGGAAAAAATGGACTGAGTCCTTCAAAGGTCTATCTACATGTACAGGTGTCCAAGGATGTCTTCCTCATGCATAACTTTCACACACAGACAGCCTTATTCTGAAATATGTGTATCATACTCTTACTTAGCTCAAATTTTTTTGCTACACGGAAGAAAAATCCTAGAGCTCCCACAACAAAGCATATTTTCCTTCCAAAAGTATTTGGAAAAAATGGAAATGTGGTTCCTGGACCTGAATGTGACATGTCATTGTCCATCTGAGGGTAGGAGCTGTTCTCTTCTCTACCTATCATCACTTCATCTCCTGTTTTCCTTGACTCCTCTGCATGATTATTTTGATTCCTGTCACTCTTGCATTTGAGAAAGAATTATTTAAAGCAGAAAATGGTGAACTCATTTTTTTTCCATGAGAGACTATCTCATGATATTAAATGAAGCTTGAAATAATTTGACAACACTGTTTGTTTGTTTGTTTGTTTGTTTATTATTCAGGGATTCTTCTGCTTCTGGAAAAAAAAAAAAAACACAAACCAAAAAAACCCCAAATATTTCTTTGTGAACTGACTTGTAACAATGTATTTGAAAATCTGTATAGGAGATTATTGAAATATTTTCTCAGCTTTATCAAAGATCTCTGTCCTTTAGTGCATTACGCAGCAGTAAATTTTGTGAAATCTGGCAGAGCAACGTGGAAAATGGAAAGTAAGCTACTTGTTGTGCAATTGGAATAGTGTTTCATAAGTGTTAGGGCTTATTTAAACTTGTCCCTTACAAAGGGGCTGTGTGAAGATGATGGCATTGGCAGTCCAGTCTTGTGCCAGCCATTCCAAAGAGGAGAGTGCTTAGTTCCTCCAGATTTCTTTGTTACCTTGAGGCTGTTGCATGCAGTGTCTTAATTTCCTCCTCGCAGTGGTCTGCAACAGATGAGAGCATATGGCAATGGCTACAGGGTGATAGATATTGAAAAGTATAGAGCACATTTATATGGTGTGCAATTAAAACTCTGTTACTGGTAAGTCAGTCAAAGGGTACAGAATATTTTAGCCAAGTGTCATAAGGGCATTTGTTTTAGTCCCTTCAGAATACAACTACAAAAAATCTGTAAAAATGACTAAGGGCTTAAAACTGGAGTGGTGGATCATTTAAAATGTTTGTTTCCTTTTTTATCTATGTACAGTTTCCTTAGCAACCAAGAAATTTAAGCCCCTGGGTAGCACCTTGCCAGGTTTTCTGTACTGGAATTTACTGAAGCAAAATGTAATGGGCTTGATAAATTAATAGCAAACCTGTCCAAGGGATAAGGAATACTAATAGATTTAATGTGAGAAACTAGAACTGACAAATCCTCATTACCATAGATAGGAACAAAATGTCAATTCCAAAACACAGTAAGTGTTATGCCTTTTCTCTAGCAACATGTTTAGCTTAGGAAAATCAAGAAGAAGGAATTCCTAAGAAAGTCGAGAGAACGCTGATTATCTTTTTGAATAAGTAATATTCAAAGCATGTGACTGATACAAATGCAAATACCACAAATAGGTAATCTCACAATGGCATATGGGGATATTGTAAGGCTTATTTATTAGCAAAGAGTAGACAGTCACAAGAAGTCAGTACAGCGAGCAATGCAGAATGCATTTACTTGAGGCCCATTTCAGTTGGACTTTATTTCTCAGTTGTAGGTGGTGTGCACAACTTACATATATTTAACTTCACACTTCCTTTGCTGATTTTTTTCATGCTGGATAACCACTTTGGAACAATTATTTCTGTTCTATTTTTGTGGGAGAGGGGAGGAAATAAGCAAGAAAAGTTTACCCTTCCTTAGAGTAAACTAAGGGAGGCTAAGGGAAAAAACCTGTACTGGCATGTTAATTAATTTCAGGAAACTTTTAAAATAAAAGCTCTAAAACAGTCACACATCAGAGTGTAGGATTTGAAATCTGGCAAGTATGGGCTGCAGATGTAGCACTTTTCCTCTCTTGGTTTACCTACCCAAGCTTGGAAAATTCAGATTAGTAGGTGTATGCTACAGATTTAGAAAGACCTGCAATGCACCATAGCCGGTGCAAAATGAGCTGTTGGGATACTGAAACCCACCTAACCGTACAGGTGCAAAGTTCTTACCTTTCACTCAAAGCACCGTGACTTGACCATCAGGTACCCTTGTGAAAATCTTGAAGTATCCTCTCTCAGAGACATAAGGACTGCAAAATCACTAAAATTTGGACAAACAATGCCTAGTCCTGTATGTAGTCCAGAAAAGTTTGGGTTAAATTGTCACCTGTTAGGACACTGTGTCCTTTTTAACAGTA
This sequence comes from Eurypyga helias, assembly GCF_000690775.1. NCBI lineage: Eukaryota > Metazoa > Chordata > Aves > Eurypygiformes > Eurypygidae > Eurypyga > Eurypyga helias. Next base: position 5,306 of record NW_010274128.1, read on the forward strand.
TGGTCTATGCAGATTTGCAAGTTATTGTAGACCAAAGAAAACCTTTGGTAATGCAATTACTGAACACATATTTAATATTATGGATTTGAAGATCAGTCCTTGCAGCTTAATACCATAACTCAGGAAACTCAGGAAAGTTATATATTACGGAGTAAATTGTCTGTTGCATTTCAGTGAAAAAGGCAAATAATGGCATCTGTCTACACAAAAGATCATGGCTATGGCTATATAAGGAATATATACAAATAAAAAATAAGCATTGCATTCAGTGTAAACAGGGTATCATTTCAACTAACTGAGTGCACAAAAGGCACATTGGAGACTACGGGTTTCTCTGGAACAGCTGGCAGCTTTGCACTTCCTTCCCTTGTGAGATATCTTGAGGATTCTGCTTTCTGCCTGTTTGCTTGCACTCCCTACTTTTCATTGTTTCCTTGAGGCTTTGCTTTCTTTGTTTTAACCTGCTAGCTAAAGGTGAATGTAAAATAACAGCTGTCACTAGTGAAATGTCCCCTTCGAAACAGCTCTACTAAGTCAGAAAAAGATGTAGATGATGGGGGAGGTTTTTAAAAGCACAAAGAG
>NW_010274128.1:5987-17190 GCF_000690775.1 Eurypyga helias
ATTTATACTTGTATGTTTATTTTATTTCTACTTTTCTGTTTATTCATATTTATGTCTGTATCTATATTTATGCTTATATTTATATAGTCTTTGTGCTTATAAAAATACATTCATGGTCTAAAACCCAGGATCTACATTTTTATATAAACAAGATTTTTGCTGATTTAGTGGTAGCATCACTTAAGTAAAGAGCTCATGATTAAGCCCACATTTTGAACAGTATATTGAATCTTTTGTAATTCTGCAGCCAAAACAGTGGGTTCAGTTCTTGCCACTGGGGACTTGAAATTCCCTCTTTATTCCTTCACAGTATGCTGGACTCTTGGAAGTGTAAGACAGTTGCAGAGGCCAGTAGAGGAGCTGTTTCAGAGAAAGAACATAGTGGTTGTGACAAGCAGGCATCTGAATCAAATGAGATCCCAATCAGTACAAGCAAGCTAAATTCTGCTCAGGGCAGGACTGGAACAGAGTGGTCAGCATTAGATCTTTTGAATCACTTGCTGCTGTCAAGATTCAAGATATGAGGACATTTTATGAGGACATACTTGGTGCAATGTATCTATTGGTGCAATAAGGGTACATGTATGGAATAACTACTGGCACACAAATTTTCATAGGAATGTAGTATTTAAGCAATAAGTCTTAATTTCAGTTCCTGGCAAATAAGCCTCATTGTTCTCTATTTTAGATGTCTGCTTTAAACTGGTCATAAAGGCTCCCTATACAGTCACTGGAGAGACAGACAAGGCTTCTGAAGAGAAACAGAAAGCACTGATACTTTACACCTCTCTTTTCATTGGATATAACACCCTTTTCAAATCCTTGTTTCTCTGTTTGGGTTTTTCTTCTGTCTTTATAAAGAGCCTAGTCAATCAGCTTCAACAAGTAGCCTTTCTGAAAGTAGTTACCTGTGATGAAACCCACCCAGATAAGGCCAACATCCTCAATGTGCCTTTTCAGAGCAGGTAACTTGAGGCACCAAGAGATCAGAGTGGCTTAGCATCATGCAATGAGATAATGGCAGAGAGGGATGATTAAGTGCAAACCTTTTGTATTGGCTCAGTTATTTTCAGACTCAGTTTTATGCAAGACGACTGCAAATTCATTGTGAAACGGTCCTCTGAAAGACAGGGCCTTGGTCCAAGGTACATTTTTCCTCCATCTACAGTCAGGTCTTTCTTTAGTCAGCCTCTGCACACCAGCTAACTGATGAGCAGCAATCCACACAAATGACACCATCCCAACATCTTTTCCACTCTTAGTCTCTTTTGTTTAATAGCAAAATGTCACCAGTTTTCTTGCAAAGTCCTGTTTTCATCTCATGTGTCTTTGTGAGCAGACAAGCCTGCATCCCTTCCTCTGATGAAAGTCTTTCACCTCTCTCTGGTGGGATTTTCCCATTACTGCCTTCCTATATTTGATAGTGGCAAGATGTCTTCAGCATAGAACCTGAAAAAAAATGCATAGTTTAGTATAGATGTAGAGAAATAGCAGAAGGGATGTTTGTAAAACATATCAGCCTCTTAATATGGTAAAATAAGAAAGGAAAACAGTCTACAGACAGGCGACCTCCATGAGGTTTTTTCTTCTTGGCTTTCACACCTCATGCTGTAGACTCTAAGGTATGACAGAAAACCAGATAGTAGCTGATACTGGATGTTATGATGTTGATAAGGCATGAGAAATAAACATGATCTCAACATGGGTGAAATTGAGATGAAGTAATGTAAATGTATGGTCCAGGCACATTCCTGTTTTGGAATGCAGTCAGCTGCTGTGAAACACATAATATCAACATGTACTGGTTTGTATTACCATTATCTCCACGACCCTATGTCTACCAGAAAGCTTGAAGGGAGAATATTTCTTCCTCTGTAGCATGGAAACATTTGTGGAAGTGTTCTGGCAATTCCCAGGCACCTGGGTCTGTTCCCTGTTGTGATGGGTCTGGCTGAGATGGAGTTAATTGTCCCCATAGATCTGTGTTTTGTATTAAGAGCTACAAAGGTGTTGACAACACACCGGTGTTTTGTCCACTCCTGAGCAGTGATCGCATAACATCAAGGCTGTTCCTTCAACATTTCCCTCCCATTCCTTTCCCCCAATAGGCTTGGGGTGGGCAAAGTCTTGGGAGGTGACATAGCAAGGAGAGCTAACCTAAACCGACCAACAAGATATTCCATACCATATGTTCAGCAATAAAAACTATGAGAAAGGAGGAGGAAGGGGGGACATGCATTATTTACATTTGTCTTCTGGAGGAACTGCTACACATACTGGAGCTCTGCTTCCCAGGAAGTAGCTGGACATCGGCTGCTGATAAATAGAGAATAAATATTTGTGTTCCTTTGCTTGTGTGTGTGGCTTTTGCTTTTGCCTTATTAAACTGCCTTTATCTTGACACACAAGGATTTTTCTATCTTATTTTCTCACTAACACCATTTTGCTAAGGAGGGCTGTGATAGAGTGGCTTGGTGGGGACCTGCGGCCCAGCCAAGTTCAACCCACCACACCTGTATTTATTTGCAACTGATCATACAAAAGCCATCTCATAGAATCATAGAATAGTTTCTGTTGCTGCAAGGGACTTTAAAGATCATCTAGTTCCCCCCTCCCTGCCATGGGCAAGGACACTATCTACTAGGTCTGGTTTCCCAAAGCCTCATGCAGCCTGGCCTTGAACACTTCCAGGGATGGGGCATCCACAGCTTCTCTGGGCAACCTGTTCCACTGCTCCACCACCCTCTCCAGAAAGAATTTCTTCCTGATCTCCAATCTAAATCTCTCCGCTTTCAATTTAAACCAAAACCCCTTGTCCTGCACTACAGGTCCTTGTAAAAAGTTCTCCTCCAGTATTGTCCTAGGCCCCTTCAGGTACTGGAAGGTGCTATAAGGTCTCCCCAGAGCCTTCTCTTCTCCAGGCTGAACAAGCCCAAATCCCTCAGCCTGTCCCCATAGCAGAGGTGCTCCAGCCCTCTGAGCATCTTTGTGGCCTCCTCTGGACTCACTCTAACCAGTTGATATCCTTCTTATGCTGGGGTCTCCAGAGCTGGATGCAGCACTCCAAGTGGGGTCTCACCGGAGCTGGCTTGACACCTACATCAGCCAATTCCCTCAGGACTCTGAGGGCCAGAGAACATCTGTGACTCATGCCCAGCTTCTCATCCACCAAACTCCTCCTCAGGGCTGCTTTCAATCCATTCTCCGCCCAGCCTGTATTTGTGCTTGGGATTGCCCCAACCCAGGTGCAGGACCTTGCACTTGGCCTTGTTGAAATCCGTGAGGTTGGCAGTGGCCCACCCCTCCAGCCTGTCCAGGTCCCTCTGGATGGCATCCCTTCCCTCCAGCGTGTCAACCGCACCACACAGCTTGGTGTCATCGGCAAACTTGCTGAGGGTGTACTCAATCCCACCATCCAAGTCACTGACAAAAGTGTTAAATGGTACAGGTCCCAACACCAACCCCTGCGGAATGCCACTTGTCACTGGCCTCCACCTGGACATTGAGACATTGATCACAACTCCCTGAGTGTGACCATCCAGATAATTCCTTATCCACCATGTGGTCCACCTGTCAAATCCATGTCTCACTAATTTAGAGTCAAGGATGTCCTGTGGGACAGCGTCAAACGCTTTGCACAAGTCCACATGTCCCTGGCCAGGTTTAATTCTATCAGGGCTTTAGCTTTCCTAACCTGATCCCTGGCTGCTGGGACAATTTCTCTGTATTCCTCTCAGGCTGCCTGTCCTTGCTGCCACCATCTCTAGGCTTTCTATGTTTGAGTTTGTCCAGGAGCTTCTTGTTCATCCACACATTCTTCTTGACATCTTTACCTGATTTCCTCTTTGCTGGGATGCATCACTCCTGAACTTAGAAGTGGCTTTCTTGGGCCCCTCTTCCCTCAAAAGCTTTATCCTGTGTATGCTGGTTTCAGGCAGGAATGAGCAGCCCTCCTACACAGAGCTGGTCGGCTCACAGCAGATGAAGGAGTTTGTTTCATTCCAGGATACCTCAGGCTCAGTGGTCAGCCTGGGTGCATGCAGAGTATGGAAGGTGGGAAAGTCACCCTGCGGTTGATGGATTTGTTTAGGCTTTTGGGCTAGCTAGTAGCTCCTGTTGTTAGTTGCTTTTAGCAGAGAAGCAGGTTTCTTTTGTTAGTGGGTTGGGGGGTGACGGTTTTCTTTCTCCCTGCTCTCAGGCTCTTGAGGTGGGGAGAGGGGAAGGCGGTTCTCTCCTCTCTTGGCCTTGGGGTTGGGTTTTTTTTGTCTCCGCTCGGATTTTGCTTACTCTTTTGGAATCTGGCTGTGTACATCCATGGGTGGTGAGATATTGCATCATATGTTCTATTTTCTATTGTTCTAATTACTTATTAGTAGTAATATTGTTAGTATCACTGTAAGTTTCATTTATATTATTAAACAGTTCTTATCTCAAATTTTTACAAGCTTTCCTTGTTTGGGTTTTTTTTTTCCTCTGATCCTGAGGTGAGCGAGCTACTGTCTGATACTTCATTGCCCCATAAGGTTAGGCCATGGAACTCTGCCAATCCGTTCCCTCAAGAGGCCAAAGTCTGCTCTCCTGAAGTCCAGGGTAGCGATCTTGCTGTGCAGGCTCCTCGCTGCCCCGGGGATCTCAAACTCCAGTTTCATGGTCGCTGCAGCCAAGGCTGACCTTGAGCTTCACATTCTCCACAGCCCCTCCCTGCTGGTGAGAACATTGACACCGAGGGTGACACTCCATTCTTTTCTCCTCTGCCTTTCCTTCCTAAAGAGCCTGTATCCTTTCATTCCAACATTCCAGCCATAGGAGCCATCCCACCACGTCTCTACTATACCAGTAGGATCATAGCCCTGGAGACGTGCACATCTCTTAAGTTCTCTTGTTTGTTCCCCATGCTATGTGCACTTATGTAATGTCATTTAAGTTGGACCCCAATTAAGCTGACAGTGGCTGGAGTGTCTGGAGTTCCTTTGTGCTGCTCTCCTGCTGTCCTGTGGTCCTTCTCCAGGCCAAGGACATCTGTTAGTGGCACTGGCACTGAACTGGCAGGACTGGGATGGATTGAGATTCCCCTGCCTGGCAACTGTAGTTTAAAGCCCTCTTCACTAGCTTGGCTATCTGATTATATCAGAAAGCTAATTAGATGTGTTCTTTAACTTGTGCAACACTACACAACCCGGTGGTGCAATACAAAGTGGGAAGGAGATTTTGTCCTCTCCTGCTCTCTTATTGCAGGTTGCAGCTGTAGTGTTACTGCTGCTGTGACTGTAGTGAAAGCAGCATGTGAAGTCTCTTACTTTTTCACACTTTTCATCTTCCTGGGTTAAGAAGAATTAGGTTTTCTGTATATGATTCTAAATTGTTACTTACCTTTTGTTTGAATTATTCTGCTCTGCATGTCTCCTTTATATTGTTAAATATAAATTAGAAATTATGTTATTCCCGGGTGGTGTGATGTCAACTTTTTCCCTTGTTGAACAATACATTTTGATAGTTATAGACCTTGATCAGCAGAACAAGAGAACAGTCAGGCTGCAGGTGTTCTTCACTGACTAAAGATAAGCAGAAAAGCCAAACGTTGGTTGGCCTGTATACTTCCTCTCTGAACAGAAAATGGGAAATCATCCAACACGTCACATTTTCCTTAGAGGAAACTAGTCACAGGAGCAGGAAGGCTGTGTCAATAAAAAAACTACAGCTAAGCATTTAATGACTGTTTTTAGCCTCAAATACTGTGCAAAGGCTAAAACATATATATGTGTGTTTGATATGTATATGTATCTTTAAAACTTGGTGCTGTCTGTTGAAAACACTAACCGAAAACATTAAAAAAAAGATTAAAAAAAAAATCCAAAAACCTAGCCCAAGTTTACTGACTTTTATGACAAAACCCACTATAAAGAGAGAGATTGCTTTAAAACTGAGGATTTATATAGATCTCGTCAGGGTCAAATTCCAGTTGGTAAGACACGTCATTGTTTTGTACCATTCTCTAACATGGGTTTGTGTATGAAAATCACACTAACACTGCAGATGTGAAGTAGGTACCTAACTCCTCATCTTCTAGCTGACTGGCTCTCTGGAAAGGTCAGTTGCTTGGGGAGAGCTCTTATCTCACAGTCCAGTTTGCTGAAGTTGCGTCAGTATCCATTCTTTATTAGAACAACTTCGGAAGAAGGTTCAAGACGGTTGCCTACAATTCAAACAAATGGTCAGAGGTTGTTTACAAACATTTTTACTTCAGCTGGTCAGCTGAGTTTTGAAAAGCTACCTCCTGATTCTGTGTGAAGTTTTTGGACTGAAAATGTGCTGAGGTAGACAGGATGTCATTTATACATTTAATTCCCTTGCTGCCTTGGCACATCACATGGCAGCTATATAAAAACATCATTTTCACCCACAAACATCTGAAACTGGAACTGTCTTTTATTCTTACCTGGATAATAATAAGCTGATTTTCAGACACCTTTTAAGAGTACCTCCTTTCTGCACACAGTATAGAATTATCTTCCCAAGCTCTTTATCCTTTTCCCTGTAGCTTCTTGCCAAAAGTCTGGAAAGTTCTTCATCACAGTAATTGTGGTGTGAGTTTTATATATGCCTTGCGTTAATACACATGGGTGTGAAAGAGACAATCTAGGAAATGTTACCTCATGAAGCAAATGTATGGAAGCCAGCATCCTAAGATGTTTTGTCTAGGGTAACAAAAAGACACAACTATCAAATGAGAAACAGGAGACAATTCACTTTTAAAAATACTATAGCAGTGTCTGATTACTGGAAACTGAAGAGAACCTAAACCTTTTTGTTCTAAGATGATTCATTTCCCTCCAGTTGCCTCTTAACCACCCTGTGGGGTACGAAGAAGGAGAATGGCTAGAAATAATATTGTTTCTCTGTGGATGGTACCTTACAGGAAGAGGAAGGAAGCATTTTAGAAACCTCTGGTAGAAGGAGGTGTAGACTTTTTCAAATTTTTTTCAATTCCTGTTGCTGAGGGGTGGGTAATATGACCAAGAGTGAATGCAATTGCAGCATGGGTTAGTATGGGTTGGGAATGGCTGCTTCACTAACCTGAGAGTCGTCTCATCCCACGGTCCCCATCACATGTTTTGCACTATTCCTGTTAGCAGCCTGGGGTGGGCTGTAGAGTCACTTGGTCCTTCTGAATCCTCCTTCAGTTGTCTCTGCCTGTAGACCTGTTATTGTTATTTCCATCACCCCTTTAGGAAGAAGCACACAGGGTGTTCAGTAAGCTGTTGCACTTGCTGACCTTCTGGTGAGTATGTGTAAATCATGATATTTTACCTGGGTATGTTTGGGAGAGACACTCTCTTTCAGTGATCATTGCAGAGCTGTCAGTTTTCCATGATCAAAATAAAAGCATTTTTTTAAAAATCATTCTGCTGCTGCGATCAGTCTCTTTTCATGACTTAAATAGATGGTCATGCACTTTCTGTGGCATTCATAACCTGTATGAATGTATGAACTTATTTCAAAATACACTTGGATGAAAGTTGCCATTTATAGTCTCTGACTATCTGGCACATAATGTCCTAATGTCACAAATTTCTTTTACCTCCCCATAGCCATGCTAAGGAAAATGCCACACAGTTTCCTAGTTAAAGAGAAGCAGGGAAATGGTACATGTAAAACAGCATTTAATCTCTGGACAGATGACCAAGTGTTCTTCAGCTTCCATGTGAGGAAGGAGGAAGAGTCTCTTTGTTTTACAGTGCTGTTATTTTAAGTTCACAGAAGATAATGATGCCCATGTGAAACAGTTAATATAATTCCTGTCTGATGCAGGCTCATATCATTATAGTTGTGTTACATGGCCAGGGATGTACTATCTTTTTTCTTGAAAGCACAGCTCTCAGGGTATTAAGCATGTAGAGCCACACGTCTGATGGCAAATACCAGTGCTACAGGTGGAACAATTTCCCTTTATTACCTCGTGTGAAATTCTTATGGGAAAAAAAGATAAAAAACCCCAGCACCATGCATTGACTCTGCCAACACAGAGCATGGTGAATTCACAGACCTTGCTTCTATTATCTTGGCTAGTCCTGTTTTTATTCTCTCTCCTCAAATGTTCCTTTTGTGGCCCCAAACAAGGTGTCTTACCTTCACTTTCACTTAGGTACCACCTCAGTGTTGTTTTGAGTAAGACTCTGTACATGGGAAGCCACCATTAAGCAGCTGCACAATTTCACAGCAATGCAGAAATCTTCCTGTGACTGTAATGCCTGGGACATTGGTAGGTTGAGAGCTCATGTAATCGTAGAATCACAGAATGGTTTGAGTTGGAAGGGACCTTAAAGATCATGTAGTTCCAACCCCCTTGCCATGGACAGGGACACCTTGCACTAGACCAGGTTGCTCAAAGCCTCATCCAGCCTGGCCTTGAACACTTCCAGGGATGCGGCATCCACAGCTTCTCTGGGCAACCTGTTCCAGTGCCTCACCACCTGCTCTGGGAAAAACTTCTTCCTGTTATGCAATCTAAATCTCCCCACTTTCAATTTAAACCCGTTACCCCTTGTCCTATCACTACAGGCCCTTGTAAGAAGTCTCCCCCTCACAGCTTCCATGTAGCCCCTTCAGGTACTGGAAGATTATGAAAGGTCTCCCCGGAGCCTTCTCTTCTCCAGGCTGAACAAGCCCAACTCTGTCAGTCTGTCCCCATAGCAGAGGTGCTCCCGCCCCCTGATCATTTTCGTGGCCCTTGTCTATCAACCTATCAACCGGTTGATATCCTTCTTATGTTGGGGGCCCCAGAGCTGGATGCAGCACTGCAGGTGGGGTTCACAAGAGCAGAGCAGAGGAGGAGAATCCTCTCCCTTGCCCTATGTGCAACACTTCTCTGGATATGACCCAGGATGCGGTTGGCTTTCTGGGCTGCCAGCGCACACTGCCGGCTCATGTTCAGCTTTTCATCCCCCAGTATCCCCAAGTCCTTCTCCTCAGGGCTGCTCTCAATCCATTCCTGCCCAGCTTTTACTTGTGCTTGGGATTGCCCCAACCCGTGTGCAGGACCTTGCACTTGGCCTTGTTGAACTTCATGCAGTTGAAGATTCTGATGGGTTGAGACCCGGATAATCAGTAATGACATAGAAGAGTAATTTTTTTTTTTCCCCTATAGGGGTGATGAACAGTTTGACAATTAATATACTCAGATTCATTGAAATTCAATGAGAGTTTTGCAAATTATGTTGTTAGGCCCATGATTCTACCCAAAGTGTCAGAAGACAAAATCATACACTGATTAAAAAGTATGAAACCAGAATAGTCAGAATTCATGCCTGAGATGTTGAAAAGCTATGTTAGTTCATATTTTGGACTAAATCAATCTATAGTTCACTCAGACCATTTAAGGCACATAGCAATAAGTAACAGTAAATTTGGAATGTCCATTGCTGAAGCTGTTACCAAAATTATGTGTATTCCTTCTCCAAAAGAGTAATATCTTATTCTTTTTTTAATGAGGAAGTAGTGACTTCCTAGTATTATGATGTATGATTTTTAAACGTCAGCTTCACACACATAAAATCGCCACTAATTTAAATGGAAATTAACATTCATTATCAGGGTTTTAAATGTCATGCCGTTAGTTTCCTTCCATGATAGAAAATACAGTTTAAATGTTCTTCATTCCTGATTAACATTTAACAATATTTTGACAATTGATTTTTGAAGATTGCAGATGTTAGGGGGAAAAAAAGGGAAAATCTTATGAAAAATAATAATATAATATAAATATATGGTAAAGCATTTAAGCTTGTATTTTGAAACATCACAGTGTAATACTGTTTTATAACTTCTTGATTTATAGAATATATATATGTAATCCTATTTCTACCCTTCAAGTATAGGAGGAGAATGGCAAATGTAAATGAAGAGTCAAGAATAAAGATGCTTTTCAACTTTTGTGAATATTGTATTTGTGGTGGAATCAAGTAGGAGAGCACAGGAAGGTTCCATCAAACATTTTTCTTGCTCAGAATCCTAGTTCGAGCCTATAAATTGTTCTGTCTAGAACCAAATAAACATTTCTGCAGATGCAGAAACTGTACAAATTCATAGAATAAATATTGTTCAGGAAGTGTTTCCTGAGGAAGAAATATTTTGGACATCTTAACTTATAGACTCCACAATTTTAATATCAGATCTTCAGGTGTTTAAGAGTCTAACCTTAGCGATAGAAGAGGAGTAAAGGAAAGGTAGCACCAACATGCTGAGAATTCCAGAGCTGTCCAGGTGATCTAAATTTTACAGGTCAGTAATGATAGTACTCTGTCAATTAAGAAATCCTATCCACCTGTGCTCATGCAATGCCAGCCACCCATTGTATTATTCATTTGACAGAGAAACCTCGCTTGCAGTTTTGCTTTCCCAGAGCCTGGAGAATGACTGAAGGAGGCCTTCTGCCTCTCTTTCCTAAATGGCAGCATGGAGTTGCATGTTTGTACACATAAGGGTTTTTTTTCAGAAGCAACAGCCTGCCTGGGTTGTACAAGGACTCACTACTTCCAAAAGGCTGTGTGTGCCAGCCCTAAGCTCCCGCAGATAGCAACTTTCTTGGCAAACAAAGACATGAAGTTTTGTGTGTCATTACAGCTGCCCAGTGATGATGGTCCGAGTAACTTTCCTGCCTTGTAAGCTTTATGATATTGCATGCCATTTCTTAGTTGTGTTTCTGGAACCTACAGAACTTGGGATAGGTGAGGGCTGGAGCACTTCATAGAAAACTCACAAGAGCAGTTCTGATGGCATCAGCTTGCTCTCTGGCTCCTTGCCTCTCAGCTGCTGCTGCTTTCGAAAAGGGCGAGAGATCTGGAAGATGTTTGGAAAAGGCTGTGACTGGCAGCTTGCATTCACCTTGCTACCTGATATTTGCTTGTGTAACAGCTGATACTTGCCCAAGCTGGACTGTGGTAATCCCACTGGGCTGTGGAAGCGTGGATATTTACAGAGCAGTTACTTCCACGTACTTGCCCAGTGGAATGATTTGGCATGTGTGTGTACTGAGTGTGCCTGGACACATCCGCACGTGAATGTGCTCTGACCTGAGTTTCTTTAGGCAGAATGAAATGCCTGAAAGCTTTAGAAAATAAATTCTTCAGGCTTGAGTTTCTTTACAAGTAATGCAAATATAATAATGACCAATCTTTAAATCGGGAGATTTAAACGCGGAGAAACC
>NW_010274129.1:0-9010 GCF_000690775.1 Eurypyga helias
TTCATTAGCATTTTGTAGTCTGGGGATGTCAACATCAAAACAGAATCTTCTGTAGTTCTTATGTCAAGACCTAGTGTGTTTGAGATGGAGGATTTGTCCCTTACTTCTTACACATGAGCAGAAAAATGTCTATACCACTGAGGTTTCTATCTAGAATTTCCCAAATATCTGTGTGTGGCATGCAGCACAAAATAAAGTGGTAAATAAGAAAGCACATTTATCTTTCTGAACAGATGTCAACATCGAAACAGAATCTTCTGTAGTTCATATGTCAAGACCTAGTGTGCTTGAGATGGAGGATTTGTCCCTTCTTACACATGAGCAGAAAAATGTCTATACCACTGAGGTTTCTATCTAGAATTCCCCAAATATCTGTGTGTGGCATGCAGCACAAAGTGGTAAATAAAAAAGCACATTTATCATGCTGAAGCAAAAAACTTCTCATAAAACCTGGGAGAAAAAGCTCATGTTTGTATCTAGCTAATTCATTTAATAGTTCAATAGCAAATTTGTCATATGTCTTGCTTACAGTCACAGAGATGATTTTATACTTAGGGCATCTCATTCATTCAGTTGTTTAAAATTGGAAACTACTCACCTTAGTCGTCTTCCACAGTCACTAAAAAAAAAAGGTTCCCCTAAAGGGTGACTCAGATCAACTGTTTGTCTTATATATTTCAGATTGCTCTTTGGAAAAATCCCAATTATTCTGTCCTCTAGTTAGGCAGAGAGCCCAGGGGGACATGACTGGTACTTAAACAACTTGCTTTAGGCAGGCTACACAAGGTGTTTGACTGTCTTGGTCTCTGGCAGGTTAAGTACAAGTTATGCAGTCACAAATTTCAGTTAACCTCTTGCCACATTGCCTTTCTTCAGGCAGACTAGAAAAAGACGGCTGGAGTCACTCAGTACATTGAATCCCATATATTTACTCAAGCATCCTAATATCATGTCCTACTTTTTTTCCCATCTGGGTAAACAGTAATGGCTATATTTGCTATGTCCAGCATCTCTTGCCCTATTTTCCTCTCCTGTGATTTTCCCTTTGTTCTTCTTTTCTAAATCGTGTGGTGGATCAGATACAGATGAACAGACAGTGTATCTACACTCCCAGCTTCAGCAGAGTCTAAATGGCTTATTAGACATAAATTAGATACTTGTTTTCAAGAGAATCACCTGAGAAAAGATAGCTGTGATTAGCTGTCTGCAACACTTTAGGTATATTTTGTCTCAAGTGAAAACTACACTGGAAGTTTCACTATCTAGCATTACCAAGATGATCATAGTCTGCCCTGAAAGAGTCTCAGTAGATATTTAAGCAAGCAAAATTCACTTGACTGTCACTGAACTAAGAGGAATATGGTCACACTTCTGTGGAACTGGTGGATTTTTTTTCCTGACTATACAAGAAGGAAGCATCATTACATGAGTGTGGTACACATGATATTTGACTCATTTGTCATTGCGAGGGTACTGGACAAAATGTACTGAGTAATCTATTGACCAACTGTCTCTTGGAAGGTGTGTAGACACCTTTCAGAGCCTTTCTGTTAACCTATTCACTAAAACTGTTTCAAAAACATAGACACTGTTCTGCTTTATAATTAAATATAACCTCACTCAATATTTTAAAAAATGCTTGTGGTGGTTTTAAGCACTTTCATAAGGAAAAGGTGTGGTTCTCCCCAAATTTCTGTCTAATAACTTAGCATCTAGTTCTCACCCACTTTACTTCAGCACTATAAAATTGCAGGATTACAGCCTCTAGAGTCCTCTTGTTGACTCTGACCTTGGAAGCAAAACTCACCATTGTCCTAAAAGCTGATTCATAGAAAGCAGGGCCTGGAAGAGTCTTCAAGAGGCCACCTGAGCCTTTCGCTTGCTCAAAGGCCAGAGCAGCAATGCCATTAGCATCCCACAAGACATATTGGTCTAAACTGAAGAAGTTCCCGTAACGGAGACTTCATAGTAAATGCAGTCTGACCCAGGGCTTAGCTATTGTGCAGCTGATCAATGTTTTGATAAAGTTCCAACTTTGCTGTGTTTGAAGTCCATTATTTTTCATCCTAGTTACAATGCCCAGAGAGAACAGGCTTTGTCTTTTTAGTTTAAAGTAACTTTTTTACACTTGAAGGTTGCTACCAAGTTTGCCCTGACTCCTCACTAGGATGAACAGCCCCAGCTCTTTCAATCTTTGCTCACAGGTCATGTCTTTTAAGCATCCAGTTGTTCTTACTGCTCTACTGTGGACTTTCTTCAATTGCCCCCTATTCTTTCATGAGCATGAAATTGTTATTTTCACCCATACGTAAATAAGAGCAAAAAAAAAAAAACCAAACTAGTAACAAATCAATGCACCAGCGATTTGTATTTTCTCCTCTGGCATTCAATGGCAGAGCAGAAAAACTAGGAAAAGAGAATTACACAGGCCCGAACATTTACTTGAACCAGTCCCACTATATGGCTCCTTGCATACTGAGAGACTTTGTGTAGAGGAGCAAGATCCCAGGTTCCAAAAGTGCTAAGAAATAAGAACTAAAAAGCAGTCTAATTTTCACTCACACAATTATTGCCTTTGTGGAGTTCAGGAGGCGTCAGGGACTAGAGGGGTGGTTTCTTGTTTTGCTTTTTTGCCTGTGGCAAAACATTCCTCTATTAATTCATTGCTGTTTATAAAGTGGTTTGACTTCCTCAGATGAAAGGCATGACATAAGTGCTTGGTATTAGATGATTATTAATTATTTTTATTCCTTAATATTTTTCAGGCCAAGGACCTATTATAGATCTCATAAAGTTTAGCATTTTAGCCTTTGTACTTTAAATAAAAACAAAAAGAAGGAAAGGAAAGGAAGTTACATTCCTGTAACATAACAGAGTTCTCTACTGTGCAGTTCTGAGAGAATTTATATAAATAAATACAAAATAACTTAGATTTAATATTTTATGTAAATATCAAAGTAATATATTAATAATAGCTTATATTAAGGAATATATAATATTTCTATATCCCTAAACCTTATAATAATAACTATAGCAATTATTTTATTAGAATAATAATTTAAAGAAGTAGAAACAGAAAAAAAAATATGTCAATAGAAAGAAAAAAAACACCACAACATTTTTAGGGAAGGGGTTTTAAGAAAGATTGTCGGATTTTTCACTCTTCTAAATTGGTGACGTTCCACTGATTTTGCTTGGGTAGTCTTTGGTTGGTATTTTCCGATTCAAGATCTAAGTTAATAAACCTTTCCATGTTACTCTCAATACACCTTCATCTGGGATCTTGAAAGCTATTGTGTATGTAACACAAACAGGCAGTTAAAAATTGGAGATGCGCAGGAATAAAGTTATGTGAATACATTAAAAAAGATTAGGACAGCACCTTGGTTCATGTAAATCAGCTTTGTTGAATCAAAGTCAGTGAGGATATACTGATTTATGTCAAGTCAGTTTATAAAGCTATCAACATTAGGAACTTAAATTACACACCCAATTCCAACTGAAATGACAAAATAAAGAATCAGAGAAGTGATTAAAGCATATTATTACTTTAAACTTCTTGTTGGTCACCTCCCACAAGTAGAATTGTTGTCATCCAATAGAATTGTCCTTTTTTAGCTAAAGAAACTAATTTTTGTCCTCAGGTGTACTGTATTTGTTGTGATTGACACACAGGTTTCCTTACTGCCTTAAATCACTGAATTGATATTTGCTGTTATTGTCAGTGGAAGATATTAATATTTTGCTGACTGGAATTTATCAATTACCAGTAGATCTATTAATTTTCTCTTCAGGTAGGATGTGCTTGCATTTGTGGATATCAGTGACTTCAGAATTAGAACACAGCCTTTGTACTTTGGAATGAAGAAAACTTATTAGACACACAATGCAACACACAGTACTGTGAGTCTTATATGCATGGCAATGCCTAAGCTTATATTACGTCCCACAGGGAAAAATACAGCCAGCCTTGCCTGAGGGAACAGTATTCTTAGAAACTTTTCTTCCTAGGCAAGTTTTTCTAGGTAAGATTTACAGCTCTTCTCAATTGCAAAAACACAAGTACAGGGTAAATTGAGCTCAAAAAGACCCTGTTGTTAAGCTTTGGCTACACTCTTGCCCTGTTTTTATTTTGACCAACAAAATATAGAAAACATTTACCTAAAACATTTAAAAGCAACTCCATTATCACAGTGCCTAGAGAACATGGAAGAGGGCTGCTAGCAGCTCTAAGTTCCAAATTCAGAAGTGATATGATGCTGTTGTACTTTACACATTTATGGTGCATAATTGACTGTTTCACCCTTGCTTATACACTGACAGTGGGATTTGAGGAGTGAGCAAAAGTTGTAGTTACTTTTACAGAAAGAGAAGAAGCCTGTTTTGCAGAAGCACCCTATCCAGCAAATTGCCTAACTTCAGTATGTCCTCAGGGTCATTCTGCACATGAACAGGCACTGGAGAAGCCAAGGGAAACACCAAAGGCTTCCAGCATTTGTGGAAAAAGTGGACCTCTTGCGGTATATGCAAGCTCATAACCTACACTTTGACACTTCAGACTAGTATGTCCTGTATCTCAAAGCTCTGTCAGCTTAGACTTGACCCTTTGTTAAACGCATTTTCACTTCCCAAAGCGGATCAAGAAGCAGTTTTCCTTCCCTGGTACCTTGGGTGACGTTTTGAGCAGTACAGGTTTTCAAGATACTGAAAGCCCCACATCTTTCACTGAGCTGACTGGAAATGACTCTTGTTAAATGGCCTTCCCAATGCAAATTCTCGAACTTAACATTTCTTGCTCTAACTACCTGGTTTATAGCTCTTAAACAGTCAGAATTTTATAAACCCTAGCCAGTGTTTTTTTTTTTCCAGTTTGGTTACAAATATGGACCAGACGTCTGAGAACTACAAGCAAGTTTAGTTCCATATTTTCACATTCAGTGTTCTTGTAGTCATCAAAGTGAAAATTTGTCAGGCTATATACAGTATCACAGCCAAAGTTTTTCTTTTCACATAATAAACTCAAAATTGGTTATGCTTAAACTACATGTAGAGATTTTTCAAGAAGGTTTAAAGCATGAAAACAAGAGTTAGCAACAAAAGAATTTTAATCTGAGCAATTGTGCAAATTGAAGCACACACGTTGTAGTCAAGGAAGTATATTGATCTCAATTTATTATGTAAAAGCATTCAAGCTAAAAGTATGATAATCCTGTTTGTAGACTGCAATCTGCTGGAGCAATTCTAGATACCTGGAGGCTGAGAAAACTGTCCTGCAATACATCTGGGAATCCAGCAAGGCTGTCCCCTTTCTTGCTGCTACTTACTGTGACCCGACTCAGCCTCTACTTTGTCTTTGTCCTGGACACATCTGTCTTCACAGAGAAACAGAACTTCTTTTCCTCACACATGTCTTTATGTAGCTTTTCATACACATGAGGCTGGTTTCAGAAGAGTTAGAAGAAATGTCCAAGTTGGGTCTCTGTGTAGGTTCAAAAAACAGTTTTTCAGGTCCCACTAACAGATTCCTCTTATTATCTTTCGTATGTTTTTTATATAGTTTATAGTCTATGTACTGTAGTCTTTGCTCGTGAAAGTACTCCTTTTGCCCTTCACCAGGCAAATAATGTTTACTGAAGAGATTTCTCTATGCAGAGTCAGTATCCCATTCTCTTTTTATGTTTAACTACCTCCAGCCAAATATTCAGTCTGAGCAGGTCTCGGTGCTCATTTCTGCATAAACATGAGTCTACTCATATGTACAAACATTGCAGCACTAGGTTTTAAAGTACAGTTTTCCCTTTTTTAAATAGTGACACCAAATCTGACTGCAAGCTATAAGAAACTACAGAGGAAAAAAAAAAAAAAGGCTATTTTTTTCTAATTTTCTGTGGAAGAAAAAAGAATCAAAGAGACTCAGGCTTACTGTCTATGGCAGTGAACAAAATTTCCTTCAGGGCAAAGCTACGGGATATTCACAGTAGAACTACATTATAGTCAAACCACATGTTAATATAAGAGGACAGTGATGTCATTTACTATAGCTGGTGATCTGTAAAGACAGTTAAATAATACTCATTTATGTTTCATGACATGTTTCATTATGTTTCATATAAAGTTCCAGGTTAAACTTAGCTAATAAACACAGTAGCCTTCAGCTGCACATTATTTTGGTTTTGTTACCTTTAAATCAAGTAATAATTAAAACCAGGAGGGCTATATTAAAGGAAAGATGAACAAATGAATGAAAGAAATGTATGATGTGAAAATTTTTAGTTGTTTCTTCATCCCTCTTGTTGTCATGATGTTTCCCTTAGTATTAAATGGTATTACACATTTTTCTTAAAAGCACTCAACATCTTTTAACTCAGTAAGGACCAATTTGACTGTTGTTCAATCTAAGTCAGTAGCCACTCTGTTGACTTAACAAACAGATTGCAGGATACTGCATTATAAAATCTGTGGTTGGTCAATGCACACAGAGACCTTTGTTTTAACACCTTTTTAAATTAAAAAGTATTGACACTGAAGTTAATCTAATGCCTAGCATAGCCTACAGAAAATGATCAGTGCTAAAACTTACCGCAAGTTAAAAAATCCATCCCATCACATGGGTTTGTCTGAAACCTTTGAATCTCAGAAAATACAGTCATTGTTTTTCTTGATTATATTTATAAGAAGAAACCTGGGCATGGTATATGCAAATTCAGAATAGAAACCTTAGACAAGAAAACTCTACAAAAAATATGAAAGTAGACCATTACATAGAGTTGGTTTGAATATTTAAACTAAATCTGACACCCCATCCTTCAGGTTACATACAACTCAACATAGGGCACACAGGATTTATATGAATACTAATGTGCCTGGTGGAAAATTGCACCTCAGATAAAAATTTTGACAGACACAGACCTTTCTACGTAGAACTTTTAAGAGACAACTAGAAATATTTTAAATTCAAAATTTTCTTTCTACAATCTTATGTATTTTTTCTTATTATTAATTTGGAGAGAGAGATAAAAATGTTGAGGCTTTCACAAGACAGTTCTGAAATATGATAACTGGTTTTAAACTATTTTCAGGAATAAAGATTTAAAATATCCCCTTCATTAAATAGGAGCATGGAGTAAAGGTGCAGCATTTCTTTTTACAAAAACTTTTAGCTGAAAAAATGAGCTTTCTCCTTTTTTTACCCCCAATAAGTAGACAAAATATGTCCAATTTGATTTGCTTTATGTCCACTCAAGAAATATTTATGAAGTATTTACATCAACAAATACACACAGCTAATAAATAGTCACCAAAATAATTCCATGGAATAAGAGGCAGATCACAGGTGCTAGTTATCTGTATTGGTTGTACCTGAAATATTTTCATTTATGGAACATAGAATCATAGAATCATAGAATGGTTAGGGTTGGAAGGGACCTTAAAGCCACATCCATCCTGGCCTTGAAGACATCCAGGGATGGGACATCCACAACATCTCTGGGCAACCTGTTCCAGTGCCTCCCCACCCTCTCTGTGAAGAATTTCTTCCTGACATCTAATCTAAACCTCCCTGATTTCAATTTGTACCTGTTACCCCTTGTCCTGTCACTACAGGCTCTTGTAAAAAGTCCTCTCCCAGCACCCTTGTAGCCCCTTCAGATACTGGAAAGCTGCAATGAGGTCTCCTCGTAGCCTCCTCTTCTCCAGGCTGAACAAGCCCAGTTCTTGCAGCCTTTCGTCACAGCAGAGGTGCTCCAGCCCTCTGATCATCTTCGTGGCCTCCTCTGGACTCGCTCCAAGTGATCAATATCCTTCTGATATTGAGGGCTCCACAGCTGGATGCAGTACACCTCAGAGTTCCAAACCCTTATTCGGAACTAAATGGATTTTTTATACTTTCTGTGCTCCCCTCTTCTGAAGAACACATGGAAATTACCAGTGATGCAAGAAATTTCCAAGGTTCTTCTAACAATGTTCTTGTCTGTTGATTAAAATCTAAATGTTGATAATTTTGGCTCCAAAGATGTAAAAACTGCAAAAACTGTCGAGTCTTGCTTCACTCAAAGTTCCCATATCCATGGTTCTGACAGTTAGTTTGTGGTTTAGCTGTTCTGAAGCTTGGGACTAACTAGTAACTTCAGAATCCCCAGTAATGCCTGTCATCACTCTACTGTAGGATATTTAACACGTGTAAACTGAAACTAAATTCTCTGCAAAGCCAAACTATCCATTGCATTGAATCAAGCCTTGGAGTGCACAAGAATCACAGGAAAAGACCCTAAAAATCGTGCATACGGTAAAGGTGAATCTCGCCCAGAATGATACTGTTCCCAAGTGTAGTAGAATCATCAATGTTTTGATACTTGCTAAGTGAATGCAGAAAAAGGAGGGAATGTAAGTGATAAAAGGTATAAAAAGTATGAATGTGTAGGCAAAAGGGCTCAAACTGTACAGATGCAATGACCATACTCTTATCTTCCTCACTATCTCTCCTTTGAATGCAAAACATAACAGATATATTTCTCCGGGTTTCTCCCAATTAAGAAGGATATATACAGGAAAGATGAAGAAGCTAAAATTTTACATAACTATACAAGTTTAAATTATTAAGTCTTGGATAGACATGTTAAATTTCTCAAGCTGAAGTACAAAAATGTCTTTGAGGAGTATGTTTTTTAAACATCATAAATAATTGAACAATGTATTTTTAAGAACTGGACTGTGTTCCCACCCAAAAATCTTGTTTGAAGTAAAGATGCTTTGGTTTAGGTTTTTCTTTCTAAAACATTTTTTTATTCATTCCTGATTCATCCAACATACTGAAGCATCACACTTCTCTAAATCACACTGAACAATAGGTTAAAAGTACTTCTGCACATTCAGGAACTTAAGGAAAGGTGAAGTAGAAATGGCATGCCAGAGAGGATGAGTACTGGAAATTATTCAGAAACGTCCCCAGCCTCTGAAAAAGCAGGAACAGAAGGAGATGAAACTCCAGTTCATAGAGTCATAGAATCACAGA
>NW_010274130.1:0-1334 GCF_000690775.1 Eurypyga helias
CTTGGCCTTGTTGAACTCCATGAGTGCCGCGTCCTCACATCTCCTTCTCGTAGAGCTCTGGGAAGAAGGCGAGGAAAGGGTGCCCTCCCCACTTTGCCCTCAGTTGGTTACAAGCACAGAGAGCAGAAGCCTGATGGCCGACACAGCTTGGAAGACGCTTCCAGGAGGGGCACCAGCACGCCAAGCTGGAGAGAGCCCGGCTCACCCATGCTGCCGACTGCACGGAGGCTCTGTAAAGTGGTGAGGCGTTACACTCCTCAAGCATCAGGTACCTCTCCTACTGCACAGACCCCAAAACTGTACCTTATTTGGGACACTCTGCTTAACTGACCCCCCTATCAGAGACTCAGAAATGTCCTGAGCTCCCTGTTGCAACACCAGGAACAAAACAGAAAGCCACTGGGCCTGATTTTACACGCTGGAGGAAGCCTTGGGACGTCACCTGTTCCCATGGTTCTCAGTTGCCTGGTGGGAGACGGGCCCCAAATCCACATCTCTCTACTCATACTCCTCACACACAGACAAACAGCCCAGGAATGCACCTCCCCAAGGCCTCAGCCACTGGCTCCACGCACCCCCTCATGCTCTTAGCAAAGTGCCCACCTTTGCCAACAGCCCTCCAAATTCCCACTTTCTTCTACCCCGGCTGAACCACGCTGCAGACGACGGAAAGCATCACAGAGCTGAAATCAGTATTAGCCACTTGCCACTCAGACAGCGTAACCCTAGACTGCGCTTCCCTCTCCCACACCTCTGCAGTGCGGGATGGACCAGGACACCTGAGAACACACCTGGCCTTGGCCTAAGCAGCTGAGAGCTTTTTACAAAGAAGTGACGTGCGGAAACAAACCCTACAACTCATAGGGCGTTCTAAAGCAGGTGTGTTTATTGCAGCGCCACATGCAGGGGAGATCGCTCCACCGAACTTGCACATCCTGGGGTCTCAAGTGACCCCCTTAAATACTACAAAGCGTTGCACATGCATTATTCTTGGTTACATATTCATTGTATTGCCGAGAATAGGGAGGGATTCTTACAATCAGGTCGGGGAAATCATTATCATGTTCTACGACTCCAGTCTCTCCTGCTCACGCCTGCGCAGTGTACCCGGGTGGTCGTCGGGGGAAAGGCCACGGTGTACTTTTCACCTTTCGCTCAAAAACTACTGTGTTGGCTGAGTCCCAAACAGCAAAGCCAGTTCTTACTGGATGGTTGCTTCTCCCAAGTGATAGAGTCCAGCGTCTCCTTCTTTCCAACCATAAGTCCTTGTTATCAGTGCCTTCCTTAGAGCTGAGAGGATGCTGCAAACTTGTGATCTATATTTGAGCTCACAG
>NW_010274130.1:1428-1793 GCF_000690775.1 Eurypyga helias
ATGTCTACAAAGCTACAGAACAAAATTAAAGTTATAACAAAATCAAACTAATCATCAATGTCCCGTATCAGAAGAGGCTTGAATTTCTCTGCAAAAACACCCTATTCAAGGAGCAGTTGGCTATCAGAGGTTTAATGCATCCAACATCTATTTTCCTTCCTGGCTCAGAGTTAAGGGTCCATGTGAGCTGGACGAGAGCAGGGAACTGTGACAGAGGAAGACAAAGCCCTGCTATCGAGCAGAACGATTTGAGGGGAAAAATACCCCAGAGGAGCTGGAAACTTTGCACACAGGCTGCGAAAGGGCAAACGGAGCTGGTTTCGTGCCCTCCTTCCGTGCAACTGCCACCGACCAACGGGAGGAGC
>NW_010274131.1:0-27562 GCF_000690775.1 Eurypyga helias
CTCAGAACTATGATCTGAAGATGAAAGGCTATTTTGCCGAATTCTAAGGCTTGCCTTCTTCCCTGATGTTCTTCCCTAGAGGAAAAAGTTATTTAGTGCCAAAAAAATAAGCTTTTGGCATTTTTTTTTTAAAGTATGCCTAGGAAGACAGGTACTTTATTCTCATTTAGAATCCAAATGGAACAAACAAATTTAACACTTAGAGCTTTCAGCTGTTTCAACCTTATCCACAGTATAAATCACATGTGGAAGACTTTGTTAATCCTTTTTAAAATACACCATTTACAGAGAACCTGGAAATAGCTTTGGACTGTTAAAGAAAGCATCAAACAACAGAACACATATCTACCAGACTTGAGAAAATATTCAAACAGTTGCTAAGCAGCAGCAGGCTATGGGCATCACATCAGATCTTAATCTTTCACTGATCTTAACGTTAAAAGTTTCACAAAACAGTTTATCAAAATATTTTCTTAAAGCCATTATTTAGCCAGATTTCAACAAAAGTATAGTTTGAAAAACTGCTGACTAAACACTACACCAATGAAAGCAAATATAGATGCTGTTAATGTCACACGTAACAAGTATCTATATTTCAGTAATCTAAAGCAAAAGAAGAGAGAGTCAAATAAAAAAAGAAAGCTTTTAGATTTTGGCAGCTTTTTACCCTATGGACAGAACAGGCTGTCCCCACAAAACTAGTATTTACCAAACATGGCTCAATGATCAAATTACACTGGCCAAGCAGTGAATGCATGTGTTACAAAAAGCCACAAGGAATCCAGAAAGTTTAAGAGTAACTCCAAGTACTCACTTTACTTTCCACATACTCCTTTCAGAAAGCTCTCTCAGTTCCCTGCAGGTTTTATGCAAAAAGTGACTTATTTTAAATGTTCACATTTCAAGAACAAAATTTGAACCATATCAAGTAAAATAATCAAGTAACTTAAATCATAGGTCCAGGATGGTAATGATACTGATCGTAATGTGTAAAAAGCAGGACTTTTCTTACAATTCAGAATGCAAACAGACAATGATACATGGCAAAAATACTATGCATGGAAAAAGAAATCCAAAATAGTTGCTAAGAAGAATTATAGTCATTCAGATTAAGGACTCCACAGGTAACACTCACCACACAAACAATTTTCCTGTTCTTTGTTAATTAAATGACAATATCTATTTGAGCATACTAATGCAAAATAGTTTATTTTGGTAAAACTTGAGATGACTGCCCTTAATTGATGAAAGGCCTTTCATTAATTTCCTTTCCCTCCCAAAGAAAACACTATTTCAAAATATTTTAGCTCAAATCTACTGGCTTCAATACAAATGAACACTGGCTAATCAGCCACCTAAGAGTCCTCTGATTTTCAATTCTTCCAAGTAATTTCAGAATTAACAATCTAGCCTACTTTGCTTCTGAAGAAGCATTAAAAAATTCTCTGAATATACGCCCAAGACCTCTGTGAACCTTTTCAAACCAAGTCCAAAGGGAAGTCATTGTTGCAGATGCAAACAACGAAGCTCCAGCATTAACAGTATTAGAGCTGTCAACTGCCTCCTACAGCACAAGTCCAAAGCACAAGCTACCTGAGCCAGAAAAGGACAGAACCATCTTGAGATGATTCTGGTTTTCCGGATTGCTTATGAGGAATACTCAGTAAGTCCGCTATCCCTATTTGCACGTACTATGAGGATAAGATCGTTAAGTGAATCTTCCCCTATGAAATACAAGACTGGTGGCTCCAAGTTAATTGTCTGGCAGCAACAGCCAACTGTGCGTGTTCCTTTACTCATGAAGTGCTTAGAGATTTAGGGTGAAACTACAGGAGAAAGCTGAGAAGACTGAAAGCTTCAGTAGAAGAACCTATCTTTCCTTGTCCCTCCACTCTGCTCCCAGACACTGCAGTTCTGCCATCTTTCTTGCTCCGGACATAATACTTGCTGACATCTTCTCTGGGTCAAATTCAAGTGATTAACCTATTAGAAGACATTACCTTTTTTTGCTGGATTATTTTGATGCTTCAGCAGCAATGAAACTCCGCGTAAGCTCAAATCGTCTTGGGTATGTTCACTCCTATCATACCCAGCAGATACCAGGGCACACTGGAAGATCCTACCACGCAAAAAGTCTAGAATGGCATTTTCTGAAATCAGATAGTTCACTGCTAAATTGAAAGGAACAATGAAAGAGATTGGCATAAGTTACACCTGCTTTCCAAGGACTGTAATTAAGAATGTGAATTTCAGACCCTGTAAGCATGCCTAGACCAAAAGCTGAATTTGAGTAGTGAGCTACGAGCCATGTATCATATTCTTCCAGCAGCCAGCATTGGATCAGTGGTATGACTGCATCACTTGGACAGTCCTTATTACCTCCCTGTGGGATTGCACATTAAACCAATTTACAACTAGAATAGGTGCTTAAGAACAGTGACTGCCTAAAAAAATGAAACCAAAGCATTTCTAAAAAACATGTAAAAACACATTCTACGAAGCACTAGACTCAATTTATACTGGAATTATATAATCTAAGACTTCTCTGTTGCAAACCATCTCCAACAGCATCCCTGATAAAACAGTATTGTCCCAAAGTGTTTTCTAATCTTGGACCTACAACTCTGGAATAGTCTGCAATAAAACCAGCTCCATTTTCGTAAAATCACAGAAAAATTTAGGTTGGAAGGGACTTCTGGAGGTCAACAGCTCCGAACACCTATTCCAAGCAGGAGTAACTTCAGGTTTACACCAGGTGCACATGGACTTGGCCAGTCAAATTCTGAAAATCCTAAAGGACCAAAATTCTACTAGGTTTATGCACCCACACTAAGAACTTTTTCCTTATGTCTAATGGGAATTTCCCTTGTTGCAATCCTGTGACTTACCTCTCCTCATTTTGCTCACCATCTGAGAAGAGTATGCCTCCCCCATCTTGCCTGTGATTCCCATTAGAACAATTTAAGACTATACATAAGTCCACCTTTAGCTTTCTCTTCCCCACATTAAAGATGGTGTGTTTTCCTCAGCCTCTCCACAAACATCACTAACCATCTCAGCCTCTACATGTGTATCACTAACCATCTTAGCTGCCCTCAGCTGAACTTGCTCCAGTTTGGAAACATTTCTTGCCATGGTAGGCTCAAGAGAGTCCGTCAGATGCACCCTTGCAAGGGCTGAACAGAAGGAATAATCACATCCTACAGCATGCTGGCGATGGTGTCTCTTATATTCAGTCTCAAAAGCCCTTTTGCCCAGGCTTTGAGAAGATGGACACATTGGGAGGTACTCTGAAGCCCATTTAGATTCACAGCTGCTGTTTGAAGTATGCTTTTTTTGAAAGCAAGGTTAATTAACTTGAAGCCAATGCTTTTGCATCAGCAATAGTATTCTAAATGAGGTAAAAATAGGTATATAAAGAAATGTAATAACTAGCGTAGAAATATTTTTTCTCTACTTTTACGTGTGTAATACTTTCAACATTTGAATGTACTTCTGATTATTTTGTGAATATACACACACAACCTGCAGAACCTGGAGAAAAGCATTCAGCTTGATAGCTGCCTACTTAAACTGAAGCAGGGAAAAACATGCAGAGAGAAAAATGAAAGTTATGGGGCTGAATTGGTTAGGATTCCTCCTAACAAGCTATCGGAAAAATTCTAAGCCTCAACACATTTTGTGACGCTGAGCCCTAATTAAATTCAAACCTCTGTGCCAAGTATTTATCTGCTACTGTTGGGCTCTATGCAGATCCTTAACCAGTGGCTTATGTGAGCCTCAACCTTTAGATCCCTTTCCATCAGCTAGATGTTTATGTTTTTCAGTGGAATCTAGTTCCATTTGAGTAAAACATTTCTTTCTAGCCCAGACAAATGTCCTCGCTAGACATCACAGAGTACACATCTAAATATTTGAAAAAACAAATTTTAAAGTGCCAAACTTCTCAATGCCAAAAATCATAGCTACTGCTAATGATATTTTTCACAGTAGGAAAGTTTTAGATGCCAGTATAGACAGTGGAAAACCTTTTGCAATACCATACACTGAAGTTCAGAAAAAATTATCAAACCCTGCATCTTCCCATGTCATAGCAGCTGGCAGATCTTGCTCTGCCTTGTGGATAAATGCAGGATGGCCAGATATTGACTAAGAGAACCATAAACCTTGTAAGTAAAAGCACATATGGATATCAAAAAGGGCTACTATGAGTTGTTGCTGGCAGCAGCCATTACAAAACTAAGAAAAAAAATAAGCACCCCTAAACCAAAAGGTTTCAGATGGACTTTTAAAACTTTGTTTCACCCCCACTACCTTGAAAAGCAGCTTCTTTCCAATAAGGAATGGAAACTGTTACAATTTCCATGAAATAGAAGTTACCACCATCTTGCAAACAAATGGTTAGTTATTTTAAAAGAGGTGGTACAGTTAAATCCTTGTGTGGAAAAAAAATGATTAAAAATATTTTGAAATGCTGTGGCTTCCTCTGATCCAACAGATCTTCCAGAAAGTATACTGATCAGTCTGGAGACAGACAGACATGCAACCACTTCTGGTCATTACATGAGAAGTCATAGAATCACAGAATGGTTTGGGTTGGAAGGGACCTTAAAGTTCATCTAGTTCCAACCCCCTGCCATGGGCAGGGACACCCTCCACTAGACCAGGTTTCCAGGGTGCAGCATCTTTTCTGCTCCTTAGCCCGTGCACTTATACCACCCTGTTGCCCTGGACAAGAGAAGACAAAAACTGCTGTCAATTAAGTGAGCAATCCACTCCTGAAACCGAGAATGGTAACAGCATCCGTGTTCCACAGAAACGCGCTATCGCTCTGGTAGAAGGCAGCTGAGCACCCACAACAGAGAACGCCGATCTACAGTAGCTGTATTGCCTTGCTACAAGTACCTCTCCCCTACATCTATTTCTGCAAGGCCAGCCTTTACACACATGCACTTTTTTGAAGTTGAAGGGATAATTATTCCAAGTAACTACCTTGATTCTCCAAAAAATTATCAAGTCCTTGGAATAAAAGCAAAGACAGCTGTCTGTGAAAAGACAGTGAAAGACTACACCTCCTATGAGCTTCAATGTTTTTCTCTCTTACCCTTAAAGCTACGTTGAAGCTGCAAAGCAGTCAAGCAATCTGCCACTGGAAGTGTCACATCCTCATTCTGACCCTGTTGGGTGCGTGACTGGGCCACTGAGGAAATCAAACAGCAGAGAGTTCCAGGCACCCCTGGAACCTGGCCCAGCCCGCAGACGATGAGGCCTCTCACCCTCTGTTATTATGTAACACCACTAATGACAGTGACCAAGACACCTTAAACACCTCCCCGGGAGACACAGGGGGGCAGGTACAGCAGCTCGGTTGATTGGTGTGTAACCCTAAGTAACTGAATCCCATCTGGACACGTTTTCAAGGAATTGCAGCATGAATTTTGATGACGCTGCGCCCTTTTACATCGCTGAGAGCTACGTATGTTTAAAATACTTGACTAATTTTAGTCCCTGTAGGAGGGGCTTAGTACACTGACCAGAAGGAAGCAAGCAAAACGCAAAGCAAGTCTTCCACAGAATCCACTGTTTTTGTCATAACGTAACACAGGTTATCATAAATAATTTAAAATAATAAACCTACAGCCATTCCATTTCACAATCTTAAGACACCTTGAAATATTCACACTTGCTCCATTGTTTCGGTCACAGTAAACTCAATCTTTTTTACTACCAGTGAGTCCAAATAGCTTTGATTGCTCCAGCCAGATCAAAACTAAACCACAGATACTGCCAACCTGAAAGACAAGTTACAGGCCTGCACCTTTTAGGAACAAAACCACTCACCCTACTCTAGAACAACAAAATCTGCCACAGACACTGCCATTTCAGTTATATGAATTTAGAAAGAAGAATTATGAAATGCTCCTAGGTCTGGGTTAGTAGTAAAATCAGTATGTATAATTGTAGATGAACACATTCTATCCACTCTAATGTTTCATAGTAAAATCGAATCTAACAATGAATTACTTGAACTATGCAACCATAAATGCAAGTTGCCTTTTTTAAAAAAGGATTCTTTGTATCTCAGTTCATATCATGAGAGACAAACAACAGTTCTTCTCATCACTTCAAATTCTATAAAGAACACCCCCTACTCCCTGCCCCTTACAAAAAACACTGGGAATCAAATGTTTCTCAGATTCAAGAGCAAGGAAAACTATCATTATAGTGAAATGAGTTGCCCATATGCCTTTTTCCAACTTCAGAAAAAATTCTGCATTGATTTTCCTTATAGGTCCTGAACTATCGCATAATTTTCTCAAATATCAGTGATTTTAGCAATTTCACTCTTGTGCAGATCAGTAAGTTTACCCACATATTAAAATTTCTCTTCAGTGCTTAGGAAAGCTATAAAGAGTCAGCAAAAAAAACTGTCTACAAAGAACAGATTTGTGTTTCCTTTCCAAGCCACAAAACGCAGACATTTAGGAGCTGCTTCCCTCTCAAACCCCTCCTTCCCCCCGTTTTAATGAAACCTTAAACTTCCCATAATTAGAAAAAGCTCTTTCCAGTTGTTGCCATAGGGATAGTGTACTCTTAAAGCAATATGCAAAGCACAGATTTCTACCATAACACTACGTCACATTTCTCAATCACTTTTGTAATTGTTCAGCACTAGTATTACACCATTATAAGTAACATGCGATAAAAGCATTTAGAATGCTAGTTTGTTTCAAACCTTTACATTTCTCATTGTCCCTGTATTACAAAGCCCATTCCAGACTGGTATTTGGAAACTGAATGGGGCAGAAGGCATTCCAAACACTAATTACCAAATGAAATCAATGAAACTGTTCTGCAGCACCATGTGAGTTTAGACGTTTATCAACTTAGAGAGGATAAAAAAATATTAAATACTGTAGTATTTTTTAAAAAATCCTATAAATACACTAACAGTAAAACATGATTGAAGGAAGACCACCTTTGCTGAATGGCACTGAATACAAAGAAATGTAAGCTCAGCTTTAAATTATCTGTCGCTGTATATCGTATGCAGCAATAGGCAGAATTACATATTTTAAAAGCAAAGCATTAAAAAAATTGAAATTATTTAACTATTCCAAGTAAGGGGGAATACTGCCTTTCTTTTAACCCCATTTATACCATGCGAATGAGAACTGAGGTAAATTGACACTGATAGGAGGACCTGGTCAGAAAAGAAATTAAAGAATACAATTGCCCTGGGTGCAGGAAGTTTGACAAGTAATAGAACAGCCCAAGTTTCTGGACAAAGAATCAAAACATTCTGAGGCTCTCTTTCCCAAGTGGACCAATAGCTACATAAATACCTTTCCAAGTGTGTAGCGCCGAAAAAAGGAATTCTTAAGAAATCACGTATTTCTCCTGAAATCCTAAGCCTCTTCTTCAGAGCTTTCAGCTACTTACTGTATCCACTCAAGAATTGTGAATTTCATTTCGTGTAAGACTTCGTACTGCCCTCACCTTCAATAAGAATGCTATTGTATTTTCATTATCTTCAGGAATAACCAATGCAGTTAAAGATGGCAGCAACTCTCCACATTACACATATTCCAAGAAGACAGCACAAATAAAGAGAGGATACCTTGATTTCATAGTTATTCCATTTTCTAATGATCCATAGTAGTTAATGATGGGGTTTTATGCAAAGAATACTTTTTATTGAGAATTGACAGATATATTGTATATATAATGCATTTTGACACCACAGAAGTACCACAACAAACCCCACAATTACTCTTTTCTCCATTACACAAATCAAAATAAAATGTACTGATGAAAGCTGCATCTGTGCAAGGAATATTTTGCCATCGCAGTATAACGGTACCAGCAAAACACCCAGAATACACAGATTAAGCCACAGACTACTGTTTCACAACACTTTTCCCACTGCAGTACCAGCTTAAGCAGTCCTCATCGCTCAGCTGTACTGGCACAACTGTTTGTGCAGCTGAGCAGTGAGGCCAGTCAGGGAATGAATCCAGGTTAAAAATAACATTTTTCTGATGGTAAATTCCACAATCTGCTTTGCTGCACAGCCACCTGGAACTTAAACTAGTTACACTAGTACAACTGAGGGGCAAGGCAAGAGAGTAAGAAGCTAAGGTCAGGGCGGCTCATGCCAGTGTTGACATGGCAAGAAATGCTCATGAAACTACACCCTTGGTCTTTTAAGTGTTTTGGCATTCCCTGATTAAGTGCATTATCTAAATATTGCAGAAGAAAAGAGAGGAACACTACCTCACAAATGTGTAAGGAGACTTCCACCCATTTTTCAGGAAATACTACGCAAAGGCTATTAAGAAATTATCTTAGAAACTATTGGTTTTTTTAAATAGAAGTTGCAAACTGCCCCACTCTCCCCCACCCTCCATCATTCCCTGCTTGTGCGGAACAAGTGTATTCTGCCATTCGCTGTTTCTTTCACTATTCCACTCACAAAACCTGGTACTGGATCTCTGGCCTTCAGGCAAACGAGCAAGATGCTACTGGTTGCGCACTGTTGATATAAATGCTTTCTACTCTTTGGGACAACAGCTATTGGCACACAAACTGCTCAGGTTTATCACTGCATGAATAAGGCTTCCAGACAGAAGCTGGTTTACATCATATTAGCATGGCATGCAAGACAGAGCACACACCTGCCTCAACCATGTTCAAAAGCAGCAGTTGATACCTGAAAGCAAGTATGTGTTTCTACTTTTACGTACAAGGAAAACATCCTACTTTGGAAACAGCCTATTATTTAATATCTTTTTCACACATACACACTTCACACCTCAGCAAGTTTCCGTACAGATCTCAAAAAAAGGTAATGAATCAAATGTAGCTTTACAAATGTTTAAACAAAAAAAAAATCAAATAGTTAAGTCTGACTTTTGTAGCTGCTTTCTATGAATTTGCTTCAAAGCATTCATAAGACATTTTAATGCTGTCAACTTACAGAATACACTTTTTCACCTGTAAATTTCAGATGTACTTTGAATTAAACCTGATGGTAAACAGTTTAGAATTTCAAGGGAGTAATACTGTAATTAAAGACAGATTTTTATAAAAATTATTCTGAATCAATATTAATGCCAAGACTACACTGTACTCTTCCCAATCATCACTGGGCAGAGGGCACTTCTCAGATGGATCATGAGCAACAGATCTTGTTTTGATCTTTTATTAAACTTTCAATAGATATTACAACATAACAAGTCAATAAAAATAATACATGAGAAACTGTTGACTTGGCACATTTAAAAAAAAAAAACCACAAGCAGATGTGCAACACTAACATAGGTTTAATTCAGGTTAAGACAGGGTTACCCTCTATCTTGAATATAACTTATCCCACTATAGATGCTTATCCTCCCAGTAGGTAAGGTTGTACAATTCCCAATCCATCCCGATAAAAATACTAGCCAGAAGTGTGTACTTCTTCAGTAATTAAGAGGCATAAAATAATGATAAGCAGTGTATTTGTCAGACCTAGGCCACATGATCTCGATTGTCCTGTAGCATAACTCAGCAGTAGTCTGTATTGTACAGAAAACACCACACTGAAGTCCTGAAACAGTAGGATGGTTTCTCATCTGGCCTGAACACGCCTGTTCGGGGGTCAGGTTTCACTGTGCTGTTCTAGTCATGTTAGGAATCCTGATAAACTCACAGATAAACGAAACTGCAGTCTGTGGGAGCCCATGAACATACAACTTTATTTAGATACCTGTTCTAGCACTTAACACAGTTGTATAAGGCCAGGTATGAGTAATGAATTTTGAGGTGCCCAAATACATCACCCAGCGCAAGTATTACCTATTTATGCACAAAAAGTAAACCTCATTATTTAAAAAATGTACGTTTCCTCTTACGTCTTACCATTTCATTACAGTAACATAAATGCAACTAAATTAATCTACCATCTCAGAAGACAATGTAAAGGGGTAGCTGAGCAAACAACAGCTTGTGTCACTTGGAGGGGTTCCTTCCTAAATACTACTGCAGAGCTCTTGCTAAGTGCTCAAGTTAAGTGTTCTGCATCACAACTTTCAAAGGCAGTTCCGAAATAAATCCTTTAACAGGATGTCGTTTATTAAAAGGCAGCAAGCTATCTGAAGTTAACTTTCTTAGTCTGTTCTTCATATGCCTGTCCTCAAGGTTCTGACCCCTCGCACCTCCAACTCAACCCAGTTCAACAGGCTGCTGCTGCCACCTACGGGAAGAGGCCTTGCCCTCCTGTCCACTCCATGCTAACCTCTCTGTGGCTCTTCTGCTCACTGGATGCTTCAAAGAAGCAATTCCATTTGCCAGCATAGCAGAAAGTTATTTTTTGGTGGGCAAGGGGAGCCTGAAATAGTCTCTGGCAAACTGAGCTGGCTGGAAGAGGGACCCAAGAAGTGCCAACACAAGCCCACACGTCAGGGAAGAGTACGGACTAGGGATATATTTCCTTGGTAACAGGAGGGCACTGCTAGATTGGCACTCTAATATTTCCAATTACAGGAACAAGCAGAATGAGTGCTGAACTCTAGCACTAACAGCCAAACAGCACGTTGCTAGTTATAAATAAAGTGACCACTGCTACTGCTATCATCAACAACTATCTAACCATACCCATACTGCTTACAGAAACCATAAAAAGTTGGGTTTCTCAAGCCTACCACTTTCACATAGACATTTAAAGCCACTTGAGCCTTTAATAAATAAAAATAAACATTTAGCTGACTTTATGTACCTTCTATAATTCTTGGTCTTCCATCATTTTGTGATTACCATCTGAAGTACTGAATTAATAAGAAGTAAAGATCATACATATTTGATTACAAGATCATATTTATTTGATTCCAAGCTTTAAATGAGTCTTCAGAGTTAAGACAAACTAATCCTTTGTTAGCAATTAGGCTAGTACCCCTAAGTCTGGTGCAAGAACAGAAAGTAATCTCCGAACACCAATTCATCTTCCCACTAACCTCCTTAAAATCTGAATTAAGTCTCCTGAAGTTGCAAGTGAACAAAGGCAAAGAGACTAAAATCAAGACCGTCCATGAAAACATCCACAGAACAGTTCTACCCCAACTTCAAAACAAACAAAACAGCCCCAAACTGTTATCCACACAGAGCAATAACAAAGCATATCAAGTAACTGAGCTACAGAGGTACCTGGTAATTCACAAAAGTCCCAAGCTTGGCACCAGATGCACAACGATGACACTTTTGCCGAGATCCGTATTTTACTGCTCAGTTGTGAGCAGAACACCAAGTTTTCAACTGGATAGTTTTACAACTGTAACTTTACAACAAATGTAATTTTACAACATTTGTAAGTCATCATCAGCATTAAGCTGACCAGAATTGTTTGCAATTCCAGTTTTACAAGTAGAGTCATCAAAGAGTGCCACAGCTACATAACAGGGAGCTTTGCTTTTCTCACAGGCTTCGAGCACGAAAAAAGAAAGGAATTCTTACCAGTATAATTTCTTTTTTTCTCTTTCACTTTGTTTCATTCAAAACAAGCAACAGTTATACCCTTTAATGGAGCAGATTAAGTGTTGGAGGCCACGTTTTGGAAAATTCTAAGGTGTATGGAAAGACACTAGGCTCCTGAGCCTCTGCCTGACAGCATGGAAGGCCAAAGATTAAAACCAATCTAGAAGGTTAGGACTCTTAACTAGTTATAAATTCAGCACAGACTTTCAGTTTCACATTTGGCAGTAGTGCTCTTCTACACACTCTGCTGATTGAAAGACTTAGGAGGGAAGAAAATTGTCTTACTCTTGCAGCCCTGTCCTCATTTCTCTCCTTGTTTCCCCCCAGTCCATCAATCTCAAAGATTAAAAAAAAAAAAAGCATTCAAAATTAATCTAGAAAGCCCTGGGTTCTTGTAGGGGTTTTTTTGGGTTTTGTTACTTTTAAAAAATATTTTCCCCAAAATTTTTTGACACGTGCAGGTTATGTTCTGCAGCCTTGAAGGACAGAGCTTGTGTTTTAAAAACATTCAAATTCTGACTTCAAATCTTCTGGCTCAAAGATCACTAAGTATCATGCAGGTCTTTGGAAAAAAAACCCAACAAACCCACAAACAACAACAACAAAAAAACCACAACCCACCCAAACCACCACTAGAGTTGTCAGTGTTTCTTTTGCTACTTGTTCATTTCGTCTCTTCATACACATCCTACTAGTAAACAAAAAAATATATTCAGAAATCAAAGAACAAATATATTCAGAAACCAACACTTCAATTACTCTACATCCCTTTTTCTCCACTCCCATCTGTCAAAGAGCAACCACAACAAAAAATTTTACTTTCCCATCAGAATAGAACTTCCACTTTCTGCAATCAGCGAGACAAAGGCAGCCTCAGATGTAGTTTGAAACAGATGTAGTTTGAAAGAGATGTGTCTATAGGCTGGAGGAAAAGGTTGAAAACAGGTACAGAAAGAGCACAGTACAGATCGCCTTGTAGGACACTTAGTAAAATAAAGAATAGGGACGAAAGTCCTGAGAAACAATCACTAATGAGGAAAAAAAACCTCATAGAGCAGAGTTTTAACTGCAGACTTGTGGAGGCAGACACCTACTACACTGACCACGCTCCATAGTATTCCTTTAACTTACATGTTATTGATGGAAATCCTATCTAGTACTGCTTACGACGACAAGGTTCCCAGTGTAGAAATCCATGTGCCTACAACGACTTGCTGATCCAGTTCTTGATAACTGCATCTGCTCTTGAAAGATAATTTTACTGGCTAATCTGCTAAAACTCTTACCTACTTCAAAACATGCATGATTTTAAGACTCGAAGCTCAGTTTCTCTCCCTCTAATTCCACCAGTCTTCAACATTTTAAATTTCATTCAGTCCAAGAGGTGACTGAGCTGCAAAAAGAAAATTGCTGCAGCAGCTACCTACACAAAACTAGACGATGGATTTAACGTGCTGGGACAATAACAGCAAAAAAAGTCCCTTTTCTGTCAAGGAAAAAAAAAGGAAATAAATGTGATCATGACTGAGAAAAGAGGAGTAAAATTCTCACAACAGAGGCTCCCCTCCCTGGTTGTACAGTCCTATGCCCCGACTCGCTGTTTGCTCAAATACTGGTAACAGCAGATGTCTGTTCTCCACACATGCTGCTAAAGGTAAAAATAAACACCACATATGGAATAATCAAATAATCACGTTAAAGACATCTAAGTAATTATATTGCAAATACCTGCATACTATAATCACGGACCCTTAACACAGCAAAGATACTTAGAACATCACTAACCCTAGCTGTTGGAGAAAGGGGGAAGAAATTAAAATTCTCTCCCTTACAAGTATCTGTAATTGGTGACCAAAAAAAAAACCCTACATCCTTTCCCATATTTAAAATTGAGGAAAGAACCTTAAAACAAATTGTCATGAGATCTGAATCTAACCATAAAAGACATTAATTTTATTGTTTAAGCTTAGTGGAAAGCTAGTTTGTTCAGAAGATCTGGGCACAAAATTAGGTTTTCCACCTCTTCAAAGAAAGTAGTCCCCATCTTTCTCTTTACACCTTTCACATACAGCGTATTTCTTCCTGCTTAAGAGGATCTTCAATTAAAGTGTTTCGTTACAGACAATAGCACTTCAAAACATTCATACTACTTCAATCCAGAAAATAAACACTTCCAGTACATTAAAGTGTTCCACACCTCAATTAAAGCATACCACACCAAATTATTATACATGTCACTGTCTAAGTCTCTATCAAACTGAAAAGCAGAAGTCAGAGGAAATGATTTCTTTTTCAAATGAAAAGTTTTGTTGAGGTAGAAAATGACTGGCTAAAGCAGTCATAGGTTCTCTTATTTCAATGAAGTAAAAGCAGATTTTGTGTAATGGGGGCAAACATTTTTGATTATTTTAAGGATGCGGGAATAATTTCCATGCAAGAGTTTACTCAAGAGATCATCTTTTGAGAACAGCAGGCTTAAAGATACAGTGTAGTAACCAAACGTATGATTAAGAGATACGCCCAAAGATCAAACAGAACACATCTTCAGTTTTGTGCGTTGCTGTACTTCATGTTACACATAATTTCCTCAGAAAATGACTACAAAATAATGCTTGAACTTGCCTTGCTAGGCTTATATTCAAAATTAAACTCCCATTTTTTCATTTTGCCACACTCAAGAAGGTTTTCCAATTACATTTGGAACTGGCATAGCAGGTCATCCCACAAGGCAGTGTCAAACCCAATTCCCTTGCTCTCCCTAGGCATGACCGGTGCCACCTTGCCCTGCAGCCTCTGAAACGGTTAACTCTCCTAGAGTTAACTCCCATTTCATAGCCACGTGATCAGCTGAGAGGTGGGAAGAAGGCTAATGAGCAAAGAAAAAAAAATCTGCTCACTCCTTGCAAGTACACTGACCATCTTCAAAACACTTCCACC
Source organism: Eurypyga helias (assembly GCF_000690775.1). Taxonomy (NCBI): domain Eukaryota; kingdom Metazoa; phylum Chordata; class Aves; order Eurypygiformes; family Eurypygidae; genus Eurypyga; species Eurypyga helias. Next base: position 14,449 of record NW_010274131.1, read on the forward strand.
TTTTGTAGTAAGCACAACAGTACCACCTATCACTACCCATCGCAAAAGGAGTACAGTGTGTGACCACTACCAGGCATTTAGGTATCGACGAGGTAGTCCCATGTCCTATTTCCCACAGGAACAGACGCGAGCAGAACGAAAGGTCTGAAGCAACTGGACTGGCGGGCATGTAGTCAGACAACTAAGTAGCTAAGTACCATGAGCTCAAACTTCCCTCCCGTTCCCTGATCATAAGCTGAGCAGCTACAGGCCAACTTTGACTCCCGTCTCATTTACCCTGGGTGACTCACCCTCAGATCCATCTCAGTTTATTTCATGAACTTTGAGATTTAATTTCCCAGCAACCCTCATGTTACCCTCTCCTGGTCAAGGAGCACAAAGGACTGTGTCACGTGCACACTTGACTTATGGGCCGGATGAATATTTTCTTTTCCATTCATCCCCTCTTTTACAAAACAAAGAATTTCTTTAATTGACAGGAGAGGTGTCACTGGTAAATCCAGCACTGGGGTAAATACCTATTGAAAGCCAGACTGGCAAAAAAAAAAAAATCAATTCCTTTGTCATCTTAGTCAGGGACTTGACTTGTTTACTGATGTATCGTTTACTGATAATGCTTCAGTGACAGTAAGGCTGGGCATTTCAGCCACTCCTTAAAATGCAGATCCCAAACAATTCAATACTGTCACTGTCATTCCTCCCACTCCCAGGCATGCATTCCCCCTCTCCCTCCTGTGATCTAAGCTAATGCTGGCACTCATCTGATCCTGCAGCAAGCCAGTTCATGGAGCAAAACCAGTTGGGAAAGGAAAAAAAAAAAAAAGTGTGTTAATTTTCTGCTAGTTTAGCTTTGAGTCAGATGAATGCCAGTGTGAACATGAGGAAAGGAGCAGCGCCAACTTAGACTGATTTACAAAACCCATCCTTCATTTTTCATGCAAAATCTTGGAGGAGGGGGGAAACCCCAGGGTTGCACTCCACACTGTAAAAGACTTTTCTGATTTTACATTACAGCAGCACTAGAATAAACATTTAGGAAGTTAAACATCTAGCCCAACCACACAAGGCTGTCTCTGGCAGCTGTTACAAACAAACAAACAACGTGGGCCTGTAGGGTAAGAGGAAGGAAGAGACATGCAAGTTCCACAGAAGCAACACAAGAAGGGTTAATAACAGGAAACCACTTCCTTAGTTAGCAGCTAATTGGAAACAACCGTTAAAAGAGCACCTGAGAAGTGTCAGAAAGATTGGCAGGACACCACCAAGAGGTAGGGAAGAAAGACACAGCACCATACAGAAAAGAATGGCCATAGAATTCCCCTTTTCTCTAGAAGGGGAACTCAGGCCCTTGTATGAACGGTGGCCCACACTTGAAGAGGCCTACAGCTGGGCTGCCGTAGTTTTAGGCTAACAGAGCTTGACTTAGAAACAAAGTGCAGTTACCTTCACCTGTGGAATTATACTGGCAGAAGGTCCCAGGGTTAACAGGACTGCTTTGACAGAACAGCAGCCAGAAGAAAGGGGGAAAGAAAGGGGAAAGCGTGGTCATGGAAACTAGGAGTTGTTTTCTCTTTCTTCTCTCTTAGTTCCCAAACTAACATATGGAAGGACAAAGCCGAGACCACCATTGCAACATCTGGGAGGAAGCCTCTAGTTTCCACTTATTTTCTGCCAACTTCATAGTGGTAGGGAAAAATGAACAAAAATCCATTAACCTGGGAAAAAACCCTACACCAGCATAAGGCAACAGACACTGATAGGCAAGAGTCAAATAGAAATACTCATAGTGGTGCCAATACAACTTACTTTTCCTGATGCTTCTCTTCAAGGAGCACATTTTATGCACAAGGAGGGACAAGTAACAGACAGATGTCTGAACAGCTGTTCCTCTAGCTCCCAATGATTTTTCCACACATCTTTTTCTAGATTAAAATACAGACTTCCTACCAAAGAACTGATAATACATCATTTTACAATTTGCTAGTCCCCCCTGAGTTTCCCGTATTTCACTATGAACTTTCTTCAAAGAAGAGAAGAAAGCTACTTGTTCTCCAACCTTCTGTAAAGGAAAGAAAGATGTGATCGCTGAACTTCCTGCTATGTAAGGGATGACCACCACCTACCCCTTTTTCTGCCCTTCACTCCACACAGGATTCAGGGAGAGGAGATTAACAAGAGAAGGGGAGAGGAAAGCTGGGAAGATCAGAAATGCCTCCAGTACTCAAGGCTTCTCAATAAATACTGTTTTCTGCTGTTAATAACCTTTAAAAGATAGCCACTAATACTTTTATACCTTAACCTATGTTCTACCTTTTCTTCCTTAAACCGTATCTCCTTACAAAGGTCCTGACATCAGATACAAACTAACAAGACAACTAGGTACTCAGAAGTATCTTACAGAAGACTAAAATCCCCATAAAAATATTCAGAACATCTGTAACTTTGATTCTGCCCCTGTCTTATCCCTATTCCAAGGCCCTTTCTTGCCAACTATGTATGGCGATGCAGAGGGAAAGTGTAGAAATAAACCATTGTTTAAAAAGATAGAAATCAAGATTACACTATCATCAAGCTGCAAAACCAGAAAGGGTTTTGTCTGAAACTAACATACATGTATTATTAAACTATGAAATCTAACAAACCTTCAAAAAAAGTACATCCAAGTAAGAAGAATCATTAAGCCTCAGTGTTTATTTTCTAATCAGATAACAGGTATTTTCAGGAAACTAAGGAGAGCACTGAGATACCATTTTATAAAAACAAATATTCAACAACAACATGGAGGAGAGTAACTGCTAGTCTGGTTAGATTCACAATTTAGATGCACCAATATCATCATTGTGAATGCAAGAAGGGTAAGATGCCTGTTAACAGAAGTAGACCAACTTCTGAAAGGTAAGATGGACAATGTCATGCAGATGAAGTGGCAAAGGATTCCTAACTATTACACCTGGTGTCGTATTTCAGAAGAATTCAATTTTTCTCCCATTCTAGTTTTCTAATGCTTGTCCTGGAAAAATGGGTTACAGGCAGACATAATTTAAAAAGGCAGATGTGCACTTTTCACAGGAGCTGGCAAGAACAAAGGTGCAAAAACACTCTTGTGCTCTCATTTTGTGATAAAAGCACAATTTTCCCCTACAAATGAAGAGCAAAGTACTATTCCTTCCAATTACATACAGTTGCTTCCTCACAATAAGTTCAGAAAGGATGACAAAGCAGTGATAATAAATTCCATCAGTTCAGAAAAGCAAAGCTGCACTGCTAGGCTTCTCCTAAATCCATTTAAAATCCTAGTCAATACATGTACATCAGAAAACAAAGCTATGTGAGCTAAATAAGCTGTATTGCAACAGTAAAACACCAAATGAGAAAGTGCTTTTGAAATCAGTGAATTTTGACAGTCTGAGGAGTCACCATAGGCATTCTGCAACATTCACTGACACGACGGTATAAGGCGATGACTTGCCCTTATCACAAACAGGCAGCAGCTTGAAGTCACACAGACAAAGCTGAAATACTATTTTGCTCTAAGACCCCTAAAAACTTCAAACCAGAAGACAATTGTTTTTTAGTTAACAAGATCCCATGCTAGTATAACTCTGGATATTTTTCTAGCTGAAGTATTTTTTTCACTGTGAACTATATTATGTTGAGTCAAATCGCAGGTCTCAAGATCTCAATTGCGTTGGCAAGAATTTCCCCACTCATGGATGAGGAGTGGAAAAAACATTCCGGAGAGTTGCCATTGGCTCTGAAGAAGCACAAGCTACAGTTTGGCCTGTACTTTTGGCCAGTTTCAACAGGAAGGAAGCCTGTAGCTCCATCAACTCTGCTAACACCATTAGGTGGTACTTGGACTTTAAGATACTCTCTGTTGCAGGGAATTTACTTGAAACTAAAATCCACCAGAAAAAATTAAGCAAAAGCAATATAATAAACACAACCAAGAAACAAAGAATTAGTGTCAAATTGCAGTACCTAGATAAGGCTTAATCACTTGTTTTCTCTACAGCATTCTGCACAGAGATGGACATTTACATTAAGCTTTAGCTTGAAAATGTTTTTAGTATCTGCCAGCCTAGAACCTAGAACATGCAGGCCAGACTTGCAACTACTGTTATGTTTCAAAGCCCGTTCGAAGTCTGCAATTTAACAAAAGAACACCAACGTACTAATTTTAATTTGCTTATCTTTAAATGAAGCTTTATATTCACTAATTTGGTTGAACGGCAGCTTATAATTTAATATTCATCAGTTTCCTCTCATAACTATTGAAGGTTACAAAAGGCTCTAACTCTAGCACAGCTCAAATAACACTACCCTGTAATACACAGGTGAAACAGGAATACCTGTACAAAACATCCATTTCGCTATCCCATTTTAACGCCATCTTTCCTCAAGCTTTGACATGTGCTGCACCTCTTCTAAATGATTCTCTCCATCCATAGTTTACATACCTCACTGCAGTTATTTGTATCTATTAGCTAGATTTTCATCAGTTTTAATGGGACTCCACTGCAAAACTGGACCACAACATTAAAGGACTAAAAACCTCAGAAAAGCCTAGTCATTCTTACTGCCAGAGAAGACTGCTAGGATTCTTACAGGCACCATCAGTTAAAGCTCATTAATTTAAAATATGCTCACTGAAAGCATTTAAGTTTCCTTGATTATCTCCAGATAACAGGAGAAAGATTACTGTTACCATCTTTCACCCAGGTAGGCCACTGGTGAAGATTTCACACAGTGGCAGCATCCACGTACGTGGGTTCTGCAGTGAAGTCAGTTCCACAAGATCCTGTCCTACTTTCTGAAGGGCCAGCTTTTAATTTGCATCATTTTGGCGATTCAGTCGGTGACCCTGTAAACAGCTGCAGTGCCACAGTGGGCAGCAATGAATTCTTGAACCGGTCTTCCTGCTTGTCTATCATTGATTGCTCTTAGGTCTACAGTTCCATAACAAGCTTTCATCAACATCACCAGCTTAATAAACTCTTATCTCTCCTTCTATTTCTTTGCCACACCTCAGTTCTGCAGAAGAAAATATTTGTCAGATCATACTATAAACCACATCAGTGAACTAAGGGAAAGGATGGCAAACTCATACACTGTCACTGCTGTAGTGCAAGATACCCCCTTCAGTGTGAAGTTACAGGAAACTACTGAACTATCTTACAGCTCCTCAGCGTCAAGGGGTTAGGCTCACTCCACGAGATCACCCAAGACAGTTAAATCACAATCAACTTTTTCTGGTTAGCTTTCTAACCCTCAGTACATAGACTGACCTGGCTCACAGACATGTAGGGCAAGTACCAGACAGGCTGTCAGTGAGAGAAATCTTCCCTGTTCAGTCACAGCAAAGTACCGGACTGCCTCCTGATGCTCACAAATGCTTGCATTCTTCCATTTTTTGCTTCAAACTTGCTATCTCAAAGCCATTTTGTTTATTACTCCAAGACTATTCCACTTACATAAAATACTGCCAAAAGAGTTAAAGCATTCATTCCACAGCAGCAAAGGGGCATTTTGTGTCAGTAAACCACATCTACTCGCTGAAGTCAAGGCTGAAGCTCTTCCAGAAAAGTAACACCACTTTGCATGCGTGACTGCAGCTACACTACCGATGTCTGCACACATGCAGCTACGTTATGGAAGGCTGACACCTTCACGCATCCGAACCGATGCGGCCATGTTGGTGCCGTGCACAGCTCTGACAAGACCTCCATCACCACAATAGTGAAGCTAACAGATTAGCATACTGATTTTTTTTTTCCCCCCTCCACAGTATGTGTATGAAAGTGCTACTGGGAGATCCGGTATTTTCCTTTCAGTCTGGAAACCACAGGGGTTTTCAACATCATGCAGGGGAAAAAAAAGAAACAAATAATGGGTATTTTCTCTGAACCTTACTGCTTACCACATCACCTCCTAGAGACCTGTAGCAACGGAAATTTCTACAATCTGAACGACAGTTCTCTCATGCGGCTTACAATTTATTTTATTCTCCTTCCCCAGGTACTGTGGAAGAGGAATCCAAGTGTTCTGCACTTCAGGTCTCAACTCATTCTACAAAAAAAAGTTGTTTTCATTCTGACTGGAGCCCCAAGCGAAAGCATCACAGATGTGATCCACTGTCACAACCTTCGACAGGATTCCCAGCTTTGACACACCTACCTCTACTCTAAGCAACTACCAACGAATACAAGCTGGTGAGGGTCTAACTCAATTCACTTCATAAATCTTGTATGACTCATTCAGACAAATCTTAAAAGTCACGTCAAAACAGCTAAATGAATTATAGGTATTAAAGACAGCGTTAATTTTTTAAGACTGACACAGTTCAAAACGACTGAAGAACAGGCATAATAAATGAAATATAGCAAATACTTTGCTAAATGTCTTTGTCTAATCCGATATATGCATCTCGGTAAACAAACTTTATTATTCATGGGACTGCAAACCTTCCGGGACTGACTTATTTAATAAATATTTATAGTGTTTTGCACAAAAGGGCCAATCTATGTCAAGCTCTCTAGCCAATACCAAAGCATAAATAAGATATAATAATCTAGTATTGGAAATTATTCCAGCAAGACAGTTTAAAATACAGTTTGAGGCACACATATAAAAAAGTCTTACCCTCATTTACTAAAGACCAGTATTTTTAAAAAAGGGAACAAGACTTCTGAATTTTTAGCTGAAGCAGCTTCATATGCCAATGTGAAACATACTGCTTTGTATGTATCAACCTAAAATACCTTCTTAAGCACACTTTTGCTGAGCCCCTGGAGATTCCCCGTTCCCAGGCTTAAACCTAGAATCATAGAACCTGTTAAAGAATGCTCTCTACAAAAGACAACTTACCACTCCCTTTCAAAAAAAGTCTGTCCAACAAATGAAAAGCGTAAGTTTTAAACAGCTGAATGACTTGAAAGAAATCAAAGTACCAAATTCAAGACAGTTTCTTTTTCTCTCATTCTCTCAGGAAAACCCAAATGGAGCAGGGGCAAATTTAGCAACTGATACTCTGAAGAAGACACAGAATGAGAAAGAAATGACAAGTGCTGAACTGGTCTCTTACGCAGGAAAAGTTTCCAAGAAGAAAGATTAGAACAAAAAAACAATGCCAAAGAGCAGTATAAACAACATAGCACTAACGTTTCAATTGTAAAATATAGATCATATATTGCCTGGGCAAGGGAGAGTAAAGAGAGGCTATGAATGAACAGATCTCCTCTTTTCTAGCTCCACAAATATGATAGGATGTCAGTAGAAAGTTGGTTGGAGGAGAAATTCCATATGGGACAGATATTTAAAGAGCCAAGAAAAAAATAAACGGAAAAAAATATGAGTGCTGTAAAGAGACAGGAGAGTACTGTAGAAACAGATAAGTAGCACAGTAGGGTCACAGGAGGGGGAGGCTTTCCCTAAGGGTTTAAACACAACATGAACTGGCTAAGGATACAATTCCATGTCACACTGTACAACTTCAAGTTTGTACTTTTTTTTCGTTGTAGGTGAAATGGTTCATAATTCTTTCCAACTGGGAAAATCACGCTTAAAACTTAAAAGAGGGAAAGACCCTTCTGCATTTCTAACCTTCAACATAAAGCAGAAATCAATCCACCCCCCAGTTTCAGGAAAACAGATGACAGTTACTGATCCGACACCTCAGAAGCAAGTACTAATGTCTCATGGGCTGGTCAGATACCGAAACTTACTGTATTTTTTTTTTCCAGTTAGTTTACCCTGTTGAAAGAGTAAGACATATTGATAAGCAGATAGATCAACAAGTAAGATTTTTACTTTACATGCAATGCAATTTCCTTTGAAAAAAAGCATTCTAAAGCCCTAGTTTTGACAGCCTCTAAGAATCTTCCCATGAATATATTTGCGCTCATCTAAACATATTTATGCTCGATCTTACTACAAGTCACCTACGAAAATACCTGGTAACAGCAAAGCATCTTTTTGAACAATAATGATATGCTGCAGCAACTAAGATTAGAAGTTTGCTGTTAAGAGTATTTCACATGTCTGTCCGTGATCTCATATCAATTTCTGCTAGCATTATCGACAAAACAGTGGTATACTAGATTAATACTTATTTCAAGATTCAATGAACTCAAAACCTTTGGCCTGTAATAAAAAGCAAATGATTTCAAGGCTTATTAAAACAATCTGATACCACCACGGCTCACCTTCACAGATAAACGTTAGACCTGGGAATACGTTACATACACCCTTGCGTGCGACAGGCCACAGAGGCACAACTAAATTATACTCTCAGCGTGAGACAAACCCCTATGACACATTATCTAAAGAAAGTATAGCTAGATACAATGTAATAATAAAGTAATGCTTTTGATAATGTATTTTGAGAATAGTATGTTATGTCTTACACAGCTTAAGTCATTCCTTCCTCACTTGTGCCCGTTCTCGCTCCGTGCACTGTGCCAGGCTTGGCATTAGGGCAATAGTGTTGAATCAGACCCCCACAAACACACATGCAGGCACAGCCAACAGGCTCTGTATGTGTAGAAGCAACAGTATCACCAACCACCCAACAGCCACCTCACTTTAAGCCTTTTTCTACCACCAGAGTCAAAAGCATGTCCCTGTTACAACACCATCTTAGCAGCCTGCTCAGCTACCCTGCACATCTCACTTTTGTTTTTTTGCAGTCTTCATCTTCTGAACGTATTGTAACATGACTTCTGTTCAGCAAACGAAATCTAGCAGCTGCTGCTAACCTGCCTCTTAAAGGCACTGTCCCATAAACAGCAGAGCTAACAAAGCCCTTTTTCCCATAGATTTGCCTTCTGTCTCAGCCATGCCCCCTCTGTTCCAAGTAGTCGCATTCCACCTCTATCCCAGATGCCTATTATCTTACCCCTCTCTTCCAAGCACAAGCCACAATATACTTAACCTCTCATGTCCTCCAACTACTGACTGAAGGGAAGAGCGCTGCACTCCATAGCTAGGTCTGACCCCGCAGACAACTCGCTTGCTGGCCAACTGGCTGCCTAAACACAGGTAACTGCTAGCTTCATGCAAAAGCTTCCCCTAAAGAGATGATCGTACTCAATGAAGCCATCAATTTTAACAAAGCCTGTTAAACGTTATTAAAATGTAAACAAAAAGAGACCTTGCCCCTTGGCTAATTTCTTGGCTCAAATTAGCCGATGAGCTCAAAATTTATTGAGATACAGGATTACAGAAAACATAATTGCTCAAGATTTGTGTCTTTAGAAAGGCATGAATTCAAGATGGTTTTACACTACACAAATACATAAACCCCAATAGTAACTGTTTCTTAAGAAGAACAACCAAACACACAGATTGGGTGCATCAACACCCGATCCACATGAGAACAGTTGATTCTGAACTCCCAAATCACAAAAAATTATTTTCTAGAATGTCTGATGAACTAAGGTTTCTTAAAGAAACTGTTTCTACATGTTCTATTTGTCCTTTCAATAAGCATTTGCATCCTCTGACCATTTTCAAGTGCATTTTAAAGAAGGTGTGAGTCTCAAAGATTAAAAAAGGCTCCTACAACCTTCACAAAACCTGGCAGCTTTGTAGAAAAAGAGAAACTTGAATTCATGTCTTGTATGAGGGGAAAAGTAGGTGGAACTCTGCCTTCTCCACTGGCAACCCCAGCAGACCAACCCGCCAGCATGCACACAGCACCAGATTTGATTAATTCTGGAACAAGCTTTAGAGAGATAAACACTCAAATACTAACTTCAGAAAATCCTCAAAGCAGTAAGCATATAGAGTGGCTTTGTTCTGGTTTTGGTAAATTCTAGCAAGCCTAACAATGTAATGACTAATAGGTGCAAAGTTTTGGTTGTTTGTAGGGTGGGGTTTTTTAAATTTTTATTTTTTAAAATCCTGTATACGCACCCTACAGAAACGTATGCTTTTTTCCTAGCGCCGTATGTTCCCAAGTCAATGTTTTTCTAAACACTAAAGGGAGCGCAAGTTTTACGTCCATTCTGAAACACCAACTTTTAAATAATGGAAAAATTAAATTCTGCTCATAGTACAACCAGGATCTGAATGAGTTTTAAACCACTCATCATTAAAGACAGAGAAATTTGATCTTCATCTGTGCTCAGAATAGGAAAGAGCTATACATTTTCCATACTGCTACAAAAATTGATTATATTCTTAGAAAAATGCTATGTGTAATGAGTATTTTAAACAAAAGAATCATTTTTTCGTAAAATGCTGTGGCCAGATACAAATTTAAACAAAGTTTATTTAGCACATTACTGTAAGTTATGCTTAACTTCTTGCCATAAAAAACTCCTAAACTAACACATTCTAAAAATATTAACTATTTACTACACCTTAACTACACCTATGGCAACAAGAGCATGCTGAGTGATGTCATTCATTCGACAACAGACACGGTCCAAGAATATTGGGACACCATACACAAACAACACAGATCTTTCAACTTTAATTATGGTGAGCTATTTCATTTGGTTTCACTAGAACCCAATTACTACCGATTAAAGAACATCAAAATCCAAAGGCAGCGTAACATGAAGCTAGAAAGAACTCAGTAATCATCTGCATACCGTTTGGAATACTTTTCTGCACGGAAGTTGAGCTTGCTGGTGAGTTCAATAAAAATAAGTTCCTAATTCTACTATAATTAGGATACAGGTCTACAAAAAACTTCTGCCAAGGAAAGCATTAGTATTAGTGTCAGTGATTTTTTGGTAAGCATTCTTACGAGGGGGTGAAACTGAAGCAACTGGAACGTATAACTACAAGAATTCATTAAAAAGATATTATCTAAATGTGAATCTGACAGCTTTCTCACCCTCACAGTTGCATTTAAACATGTGGAATCCAATCCAGATCAGTCTGCTAAGCAGGGTTCAAGATGTTTTGAGAACATCCACTAGCATTTCTCCCATTTGAAATAGTAAGCATATACTTTTCCAGTTCAGATAACCCGCTATGCAATTAAGGAGAAAAAAAAAAACCCAACCAACTTGAATCACTGTATACATTAGTGGGAAAAAAGTTAACTTTCATTTCAATCATTCAAATATTTGAGTTTTGAGTATAGCTTTAAAAAAAATCCAGTTCTGAATCACTGGAATTTTTGTTCTATTTCCTGTAAAAGCACCAACAGCAACATCGTTCAGCATTCCGCTTGCAGCAGTTGAGAAAAGATCAGCCTGATCCCTCAGTCCTAAATTTACAGTCATTTCATAAACTTGAGGTCACTTCTCACCAACTTATTTCTTCCATTGTTTCCAACCATGGAGATCGTGATAAAGCCGCGGCACTTGCAATAGGACAAAGAGCAATCTAGTTTTATGTTTCAAAGTACACTCTCACAAAGCAAGGGTTTGCCAAAAGTTCTTTATGCTCCCTAGCAAAAAAATAATTTGAAAATCTAAGTTTGCTGAGAATAATCTCTTCAACAGATGACAGCTTTAATTCTAAAAGGCTTGAAAAGCGTAAGTTATCCACAAAGCCAAAGGCTGTTAAGAAAACAACACAGGACCTCAGCCTCCAAAGCAACGCCATGGTGAGAAAAACCACTTATCTTCTTCCATTCTGTCACCGCTGGAAAAGAGAAGTTTCTACCAGGACACGGTTACAGGAAGAATGCCCATTTTCAAGAATTCTATTTTTATATCAGGAAGAGAGAAGCAATCTTTGGCTTCTCTTGATGTTAAGAAGGTAAATGGTTTACATTTCACAAAGTCTTTGAAAGCTGGTATAAGCAAGGGTTGCATAGCAGAGCAAGAAGATGGCACTGCCCCGACATGTAACAATAGGGATGCTGCTTTACCAAATCTCTCTCTGAAACAAAACTGGGATGACACAAACTGAGCATCTCCTCCAATAGCCTTCCTTCCCTCTTCCCCACTGCAGGCTTTTCTGTGAAGCAACATGAAAAAAACCACCCAGGTCGTCTCCGTTTTCAAAAGAAAAGGAGAGTCAGCTCAGTGTCCATTCTGCTGCAGTGCAAAGTCAAGGTACTACCTACAGGTGGAGAATCCGTGAATTTAACATATGGGTAACAGCCACAAATGACCGACATTTTCATTTAAATCAAAGGGCAGAACTTACTGAAGCTGATGACGTGTTACTCCTAACTGGTCAGCAGAACTTCCCTCTTGCCAAAAGCAGGTATGAAAATTGTGAGGTTTGACAAAACCCAATCACAATACAGATAAAGAACAAATAATTGAAATAAGTGTATGAAATGCAAATGCCTGGTTATCTGGTAAATCATTAGCTAAGATGAAAATTATTCCCAATTTCAGGAAATCGTGGCCAATCGTGAATAGAGTGATACTGCTATAGAGTCACCAGCTCTCCTTACCGTAGTACACATGCAGTACCATTTTGGTGGTTGAAGTTACAATATCAAACAATTTGAAGGGTCTAAGAGTGACTCTGTACTTAACGTCTGTCTTTTAAACATCTACACAGAGGACTGAAAATCATAAGCAACACCATTTTCAGTGTTTTCTGGTTGCACTTCAGAAACAGCTGTATCCAGTCTGTATCGAATATACCCTAAACTTACGATGATTGGAAAACCACACCTGAAACTCGCTCCTTGCCAAGAAGTACTCCTTCAGAATTCCCATTTTTCAAGTATGTACTTACTACCACGGATACAGAAACACCTACAGGTCTTGGGGCATAAACCAGGCTCCGCTGAGCTACCAGGTGAAGTACAAAGAACACAGGGTCCCTGACCTGAAGGCCGTGCGCCATCCCACAGGGCCGAGCATCCAGCAGGCCTTTCAATGAATGGGACCACGTACCGCACATCTCCCCGCGGCGCGCGCGGGCGTCTCGGAGGGGCAAAACAGAAAAAGAGAAACCCTACACATCCCCTCTCCTCGAAATCTCTCCTATCAGAACCCCTGCAAGGATTTCTACCCGACAATTAAACGGACTGGAATAATGGAAGCTCCCGTCCCAAATACACTCTATGGAATCCAGCCCAGCCAGCCCCCGCAGACACCGGGCATCAAAAAGACGCCCCGCCACGCACCCCCAAACGGCGGGGCCTCGTCCAGCGCACCCACACCTGCCACCTGCCCGGCCAGCCCGC
>NW_010274132.1:0-35083 GCF_000690775.1 Eurypyga helias
GCGCTGCCGTGTCTTGGGAGGGGAACCGGCGAGCCGAGGGAACGGTACCCGACCGCTGTCCCCCGAGTGCTGCCGGAGCGTTAATGACCCAGCTCCTTCCCGAGGTCCAACTCGGCGAAACGTTCTAACTAGTCCGTACCTGCAGTTATCGCCGCGTCAGTTTAGTTTAAAGAGCTGACAAACCGCTCTAAACCCAAAGCACAATTAGTCATTAGGGTCTAGTTTTCCAGCGCTGTTAAGCAATTTGTAACCCATTCCTTTTAATAGGGTTACGCATTACTTAACCGACACAGATGTCTCGAAAACTGAAACCGCTGGTTGGGAAGCAGCAACCTTGTTCATTAGCTTCCATGATAGTCAAATCATCTATAAAAACCAGTGTTTAATGGCCAGCCGATGAATAATCAATGTCTCACTTTTCATCCGAGTGTGAAAGTGAGAATAATCTAATACACCGTCCCCCTGGTAAAAGGCGAGGCCTTGGGTTCCGTTTCTATTCAGGGCTGATTTATAACCCAATGGAAACCTGATGTAAACATATGATCAATGAGCCCCATCATTGCTGATAATAACCCCCAACCGGCCCACTCCCTCATCTCAAAAGCCATCCCTTTAGGCTATTAGTTTCGTCCAGCTAATCCTCTCTACTATTTCTGCCTGCTGCTTTTACCTTGGCCATCCGTTCAGTCCAGCAGACTCAGAAGTAATTTTATACGCAGCAGAGAGCGGGTGGAATTGATTTTTCACTCAGTGCTCAGTTCCCATCTGAATAATTATCAATTTTACTGCCTCATAAAGGGAAGAGTCAAAATTTCAAATCAATTCAAAAGAGCTTCTGAGACTACAGAAACTGTGCATGAGAATAAAGGTCAAAGTTGTCAGTGACCTCGGGAGATGATGTCAGATATTAGTACACTGAGTAGTTGACATCAGAGGCACTCAGTATGATATGACTAGTGCTAATGCAAATCATATTTATGCTGACTACTGGAGACCAGCCATTAATATTTAAAAGAGTATGTGAAAGCCAGCATTCAAAATAAATGTAACGTATTCCGCAGAATCTGAAGTTAATAAAGACGGATCACCACCTAGTCATACGCTGTGAAGTGAAAGATTACTGAGTATTAACAGACAAAGTATTACATCAAGGTTGCCACAAACGCAGGGAAGTCCAGAGCCCAGACTGCTGTTCTGTCCTTTACATCCCAATCACCGCACGCACAGTGCAATACCGAGCGATCTGACGTACCCAGATGCGGACCTCATTGCTGGTTTCCACGAAACCCCTGTTAGGCAAGTAAAACCTCAGAACCTGTAATCTGACAAGGGAATCATCATATTCTGATAACGATGCCAATAATAAACATCATTAATATTCTCACAATATGCTATACACTGCCAGGAACAGGTATATATATACACCATCAGTTACTTTCCACCTTCAGTTAGAACAGTAAACAAACAAGACCAGTAACTGTGTAACTGTGTGCCAGGCGTTTTCCAAATGACAGCGTACCTATTAGGGAAGCATAAAGATGACCACACAAGTCATTTGCATTTTGTTAATAACTTCCGTTTTCGTTAAAAGCCTCCAGACCTGTGAAACATGTCTCCTAAAATGGCATCTTTGCAACTGCATTAGGAATTCAGAGATTCCTGTAAATATGCATTTTCAAATAGTTTAATGAGATTTTAAGGAAACGTGGAGATGTATAGCTATGAACATCCTGATCTCCCCATAATGTACTTGGGCTGTGATAAACCTGATGGAGCCAGGAAGAACAAATCTCTCCTAAGCACTGCAGCGGCCACTTCCTTCTCAGAAGCATGAGATTTAATTTCTATTGTATTTACCTTTAACAGAAAAAATCCCACTGAGTCACCTACTGCAAAATAAAATATTCAAACTCGATAGCATACAGCCATTCAATTTACACATTTCATCACCAAAATGTGTGGCTCAATGCCAGAATTTGTCATTCTTCCTCCTAAAATACTTGAGAGCTTTCTTCCCCATTCGTCTACAGAAATATATTGAAGATCTCACACACCGCTTTTTATGAGCAAAAATGAAGCACTAAGTTTTAAGATACTGTACAGCCAGTATAGTATGTACACTTTTCAGCATGACAAAAAAATACCTTTGATCCTTGGGTGTCATGAGCTGCTGGGGGTTGCGAACCAGTGTAGGGAGGTTTGTTGTGTTACTAAATACCCAATGATACCCTGGTGTTCAGTCCCACAAAAAAAAAAAAAAAGAAGAAAGAGGAAAATTGAGAAATGTAATAATACCCCACAAAAAAGACTGCTATTTCACCTGCTGTAGAACTTCTGGGTTCTGCTGCATGAAATGAAGCAATCTCTGTCCATCCTGTGAAACGTCTCTACATCTCAGAGTCTTCTTGCCTTCTTTAGCGAGGTGCTTGAAGAGGTAGGTGACAACGTAGTCTAAACTAGCACAACAGCTGGAGGAGACAATGGTATCTGTGTAAAAAACAAAACAGTTTTGAAATTGTTTCCATGAAAGAATAATTCATCATGACATTTATAGTACTTGGAGAGCTCAACTTTAATCATCTCTTTGACATTAGGCTAATCAATACATCGACAAGTCTATTTTTGATACATGAATTGACTAGCTTTGAAAACTGCTTTTATTAACGCACAGAGGTATTAAACCTTTGCTTTTGAGTAACTAGATAGCTCCAGGTACCAAAGATCCTATGAACTCCAGTGAACTTCATTCATGCTGTACAAATGCAGCTGTCCCTCTGTGTACTGGGAAGTGCAGGATGAGGGTTGAGATTTTTCTGGTTTTCAGTTTCCCATTCAGAAGGCTCCAGATTCCTGGAAACTAAAATTCTGTTTTGTTCCTGAAAAGGCAAGGTTATGTCAAAGAGAGCTGTTGTCTAAGTTTTTCTCAGGTAGTGCTTCATAATGTTTCTCTGCTCCAAATAGCTTAAAATCAATGTCAGGTGGCAAACAATGAATACGGGCCACTAAAGGTAGTAAAAGGGTCATCACAGAAAAGCTAGTTAGTAATTCTGCTTAACAACTAATAATTCAAGTAGGTTAAAGCACATTAAATATGGCTGGCCACAACAGCAGTCACTACCAAACACTTCATAGGCGTCCCCAAAACTGCAAGTCATGACAGCAGAGAAGGATTTGAGGCCTGAGCAACCTGGCCTAGTGTAAGGGGCTTGGAACTGGATGAACTTTAAGGTCCCTTCCAATCCAAACCATTCTCTTATACTGTTGAAAAGCAGAAGCAAAAGTACTTCGTATCTTTACTTACTGTTTCTATAAGCAAGGGAGATTAAAAGCTTAAACCTATTTGCAGAGTAAGTACGCCTGTGTGATTTGTGTAAGTTATTTTGCTGATGGGTGTTGCCTGCTGTGCCGCTGCTGTGCAAGAGGATTCCGCTCACTTCCATGCGTCAGCATGGTGGTAGCCGTGTGCTGGCCCTTGGTTCTCATGCACGCTCCCCTCGTCTTCCTCTGGAAAACAGCAGTGCACCCTTCCCCCTGCCCAGCTGCCGTCTCCTTCTGGCCTGACACCCGAGATACTCCTTGGCCCCAAGACCAGTGACTGCGACTTACACGCTGACAACCGTGCGGCCTCCCAGCTCCGGCCCGGTAGTGCTGGCCAGAGCCATATGTAAACAAGTGCCTCCCTCGCAACGCCAACCCCGACCGAAGCTCCTTGTGTACAGGCAGTGGTTTAACCTGCCCGGTGCAAGGTTTAGCCCTGACCGATGTTCTTTGCAATTTCAAACATCGTATCCAACTGAGTGGAGCATTTAGGACTCCATCCTGTTGCCACTGACTTCAGGTAGCACTCGTCTAGGCCTTTTATAGTTCACAGTATTTATTTTAGATGGGCCACTGGAGTAAGGGATGTGTGGGGGTTGCAAAAGGAATTAAACTGTTAAAATGCTCATTCTGAGGGAAAAGGGATTAGAAGGATCCAATTAAATGTACCTTGAATTCTTTAAACTATGCTAATTTGGAGGCCTGCCAACCTTGCAGTGTTCATTTAAACACATCCCTCTGGACACTGAAGTATTTTGATCTGTCTGTTTAACTCCTTAAGCTCTGTGCTGGCACTATTAACCCTTCACCATCTACAAACTAATTGTATTTTGCTAAGCGTTTTGAAATAAACACTGAAGAAACATCCATAGGCAAAGAAGATCCAAATGGTCTCCCAACACTCGGTCTTCCCAGGCAACCAGCTGGCACTGAGAGCGATCTAACAGCTCCCCTCGGTCCTCACTGGACCCGTGAGCTTCCTAGGGCTGAGTTCAACAGGGCGGGAAGTTCAGACTCGTTGTCTTAACAAAGCTGGGTCTAGAGTTAGGGTCTTACCTAAAGACCACAGGATCTGGCACTCCTCGTGCTCTCAACCAAAACAGTCCTGCATATAAACTAGAAATGCAATTCATGGTGGAATTGAATCACCATCAATAACAACAAGTGAGAGATTTGAAAATACATATTTCATAGGAGGGCTCTGCTGTATTTCTAAACCAGTGCTTAACTCTATTTCTTTTTAAATTGAATAACACAAAGTAAATCACTATCATCAGTTTACAAAACAGCAGTAGTTCTAAACATGCTGATACTGTACAAGTAGATATTTTACATTCGACAGTAAGTGATTTTAGCAGGACAGCAGACAGGTCTATGCTATCATTTGCTCATGAGAATCTGATATGAGTGTTAAGAGCTACTTAAATTTGCCCATAACTATATATCAAATATGCTTCCCTATGCTCATTTTTCCTTTTGATTGCAAGGATATAACAGACAGGGAGCGTCAAGCAAACTCCCTTGAATGACTCTTCTGGGCATGTGGAACCTTGTGCTGGAGCAGAATAGTGTTCTCACTAAATCTTAGTGAGACAAGTCAGCCAACCAAATAAATAGAACTAACAAGAGCAACAAGGAACTACCAGTTCTGAGCCATGGACAGAAGAAATGGATGGAGAAGAATAAAGATAGAATAATAAAAGAAACTGAGATAAAAGCTTGGCCTAACCAGGAAAAATGCAGCGAAACCACATTTCTCATTTCTGGTCAACTCAGCTCTATCTTTGGATCACGAAGCAAGCAGGCTGTGGTCACGGAAGATGCCAAAACCAGCTCTGTGTGCGTCAGCATGGATCCAGTAGCAGTTCAGCAGTTTTGACAAACAAAACTGAGCTCTCTGGACTGACTCGCTGGCTGGTAAAGGGAAAAGGATGGTGACTCTGGCACTGGTCACCACCACATTCAACTAGATCTTTCAGTTTCTTCTTCACCAGCATACATTCAGTTCATGTTTTGGGGGCTAATTTTACATGCACTTTTTTATCTCTGTGTTTTTCCTTTATGTAGGGAATTCCAGTCAGACAGTAGCTCAAGTAACTGGAAGTTGAGCATAGAATCACAGGATGGTTTGGGATTGGAATGGACCTTAAAGACCACCCAGTTCCAACCCCCCTGCCATGGGCAGGGACACCTTCCACTAGACCAGGTTGCTCCA
Organism: Eurypyga helias; assembly: GCF_000690775.1. NCBI lineage: Eukaryota > Metazoa > Chordata > Aves > Eurypygiformes > Eurypygidae > Eurypyga > Eurypyga helias. The sequence goes on from NW_010274132.1 coordinate 5,534, forward strand.
AGCCTCATCCAGCCTGGCCTTGGACACTTCCAGGGATGGGACATCTACAGCTTCTCTGAGAAACCTGTTCCAACCTGACATACCTGGCGTGTATGTCAGAATGGGTTCCATTATTTTTAAAAAGCCAAAACAACCTCCAAACAACCTGAGGAGGCCTTTTGGTCTCAACAATATGACAACAGCATGCTGAAGGGGAATTATTTTCAGCAGTTTAATGACAATGGTGAATCTCTGAAAATTAAAAGATTTTGGTTTGTTTTCACATAAAGGCAAAGAGAGGGAGTTAAGAGGTAATTTCCTTGTCCATCAATTGCTAACAGTTCAATACTGGCATTATTTACCTCTGAGACTAAACCTGGAAAGTAAATGGATTTAGCAATTTAACATCTAAATTAGGCAGCAAGACAGAAAAAATGTTTCACTTTTTCCTCAATGAATAGCGTACTGCACTATTAATCATATGAGAATTAGAAAAGCTTTGCAGAGATTAGTGACAACATGCCAGGCAGACTACATTAAAAGGCTCCGATCCACTGAGTCAGCTGTGAAAAAGCCAGGTAAACACTTTAGGAGAGAACTACTGGAGTGTTTATCCTCGCAATAAAAGCTCAGATGAGGGCTTCCATTACAGCTGATTTACAGCTAGGCGCTTCCGATGGACACATTCTTGCGTGGTGTTTATAAAGCGTGGAATCAAGCGAGGTATTTACTCAGCGACAGAATGAACACTCCTCAAAAATAAGGATTTGGGGAATGTTTATTCTACAGCTGACAACAATGAGAGTCTCAAAGGTTTCACGTATGTAAAGAGAGCAAAGAAAAAAGTCAGACACCTTTTTCTGGGAAACAGAAGTGATCTTCTGGTATTTAATTTTTAAAATAAAAAGGCAGCTATTTCATTTTTATAAACATTTCTGAAAATGACTTGTATGTTCTAATCAGTTTAAAATACAATTCCCCCTCAGATGGCTTATAGCCCTGAGCCGTACTATTCTGGGATGCTCCTGTGGCACTGACATAATGCAGTGAAAAAGGCAACGCTTGGAACTTCTTACCCATTTTCCAAGGACAGAAGGATCTATGTGACCAAGTAACACATAAGAGAAATCTGTATTTCACTGTCTGACAATTGGAAGTGACCCAAATACCAAAATTTTAAAAGGGATAAAGCATTTAGAAGAATGACTCTTAAGAAAACACAGTGACAGGTAACTAACTCTTGAGATGATTAAAAATGAATAAACTAACATTAAGAGCTATAAACTGACCAAAGAGTAGTTCACCTGGACGTGTCATCATAAGACTAAGGAAAATTATTCAGTTCACTACAAAAATAAACCTTCTTGAACACAAATGAGGAATTTAAATGCTGACATCAATATCAGTTCTTGATACATGTGGTATTAAAACCCAAGATATTAAGGAAAAATAATCACTCTACCACTTCAACATGAAGGATTAAAAAAAAAAAAATTCCAGCTGAAGTCATGGAAAGTAAGTATTACTTTAATGTGCAAGAGAGAGTAGGGGCTACATAGGCATTTGGCCCAAATAAAAAATTGTTTTGGAAAGATAGAGAATGCAAGTGGAAAATGTAGGAAAAATACCAGTGGGATCCTAGAGGGGGTGGCAGAAACCAAATGTGACCATCCTCCAAGTCCAACCTACTGCCCAATACAGGGTCAGCATCAGAGAGGTTCCTTAGGACCTTGACGAGTATCTGGGAATATCTCCAAGGATGGAGATTCCACATTCAATATGGAACCAGCCAGGTCTTACTGACAGATGGACAGATTTGGCAAGTGTCAGAGCCTGAAAAACTACTTGAGTTTGAAGGAAATCAGAGGAAACAAAAAAAATGAACATGAAATTGAGCATAGTAGCTTTAGATAGACTGCATCCAGCCTCCAGTGAAGTCAGGTGAAGTTAAACATTCCTAAATGCTTGGTTTTAGTCTCGTAAGTTTGTATTTAAGGACCTCAAGATGAACTGAAGGTGAGCATCGGCTAAGACAATCTATGGTTTATAAACATGGAAAAAAGGGAACCGTTAAAATTTTTGTGGATGCTTTTCTCAGCAGAATATCAGCATTTCCAGAAAATAAAAGTTTTCTAAGAAAACAACTATGCTCCTAAAAAACAGTAATTCTTCAGGATTAAACTCCCAGACACTTAACTAACTCCTCTTACACCTCCTCCCCACCTTGAGCGACAGCGCAGCACTTTCGGAGAGGAGAAGATAAACATGAGACATGAAAGCTGAAGCTTATATTGCTTTTATGTTTTCTTCCCTCTCTTTTACATTAATTCAAATGGGCTTCAAAGAGAAGGTTAAACTTGGTACGCTAGTGAATTATCAAGATGAATCTAACCACCACCTCCAGTGGAAGCGATGTGGAGTGATAACAGAGAGCAGGACCAGGGCTTGCTCAAGTGGCAGCTGTCAGTCAGGCTAACAGCCAGCACAATATGCTCATTTGCAAACAATCAACAGGCAGATCCCAGCAGGAAGTGCTGTACCACCATTCCAGGTAACAAAGCACTGAAAATACCTGGGAGAAGGTGGATTTCGGCATTATATAACAGAATTACTGGAATACTTCTTTGCTACTGCTGCTTAGCTACTCGCTACCCATTTTCTCACTTAGAGTAGTCTTCCTCTTGCAGCAAAAGCTGCTACCTCTGTTGAACACAGCAAATGCTTTGTCAGTCTCTGGGCATTCCCACATTCCTACGGGCTTTGACTGACACTTGATGGTAGTGAGAAACACCGGCTATTACAGCCTAACATCTAGACACACTAATGTTCTATGCTTTTTTTTTTTTCCTTCCTTAATAACCACCCTAACCAATAAATACTACCCTAAGGTTTCAACAGCTTCTCAGCCAAAAATGGTATAAAAGCTTGAGTATCAGAATCTAAATCCATGATCTATTTTTTCCTTCTCCAAAAATGCCCAGTCTCCTCCTCCATATTCCAAGCGACTTTAAGCTACCAGCTCCCCCCCACTCCCCTAAATGTTTGGACAGTCATCTAGTTAAAAAGCATAAATTAAACCCTCAAGAGAATGAAATGAACTGCAATCCTACTGCTGTATTTTTATCATTACTCCAAGCACTGATTCTCCTCTAAAGTATATTCTGGAAGTACTGACTGACTAGTTTCTTTTCCCGTCAATAAAGATACCTTTAAATTTCTCAAATCACATCACAGCTGTGCAGAACAAGCATTATTTATACAACAGCTATGCTGATCAAATAAAAACAAAACCCCACAGATTCCTGTACACATTTTAATACATTTTACTTCTGAATAACAAATGCATGAATTTTCAGTACAATCCTAGTGGAGGCACATTAGTAATTTTAACCATTCTGGCTTGTAAAAAAGACAACTAAAAAGCACTACCTGCAAAACCCTACAGGTTAGATGTTTAAAAGAACATTAACTGAAACAGTCACATTCTTAAAACATTCAAAACGCAGCATCTCCCACTGTCACTTGATAATTTTTTTTTAAAAATACAAATAAATGTGCTTTGAAGATCCAAGATTCCTAAAAGCTTGAATTCTTTCTTTAGTCGAGGGTAACTAGTTCTTACCTACTGCAGTAAGTCCTTCAGATATTGAGGTAAGAATATAGATCAGGATGGGAGGTTCTAAAGTGGTAATGAAACTCATATGATCTTGGGTCAGACACTCCAAAAGCGGGTAGTAAGACTGGCTTAGTTTTCAATATTGCTGAAAAAGAGAGTACACATGCATAATAAGGATAGTTATTACTACTAATATTAACAACATTCACAGATGACAGAAGAATTATTTTACAGTTTTTATGATGTGATAAATTCTAATATTGCCATTAAAACAAAATATTTAGAGAGACAAAATATTTTCTTGTCTGTGGCAGATTCCAACTTTTCACGTTTACTACAGGATACGAACTCGCTATTAGTTTAAAATAAGCTCAGGATAATACAGTAATGCTATCATGCTTTGTCAGTCTACACAGCTATCAGTCTAGTAAAAGCAGTATAGCCTTCTGTCCAGGGTGTCAGTTTGACAGGATTACAGCCCATACCTTACCTCTGCAGGAAATCCTATTAAGATTTATCACAGATTTCCCAAATCATCTTAGAGATGGACTTTTCTTATGCTTAAGGGAGGTCCTGTAAAGGCTCTGCACAGGCAAAGGCACTGCTTGAACCCATCAGCATCTTACTCTTAAGGACTCTTATTTAAGGCATTTATTGTTGGATGATGGCTAGAATGTGCCAAATACGCCTGCTTCACTACACAAGCAATGGTCCAGTTTCAATTGAGAGCAACTTTTCAGTTCCAAGGAATTTATTTTTCTGGCGGGCATAAACCCGAGTATTAATCATGTTTAACTACCCTGACTTCCTGCAAGAAAATGAAAATTCTGAACTGAAGTGTCATGAAGAAAATGTCACAGCTCAAATTTAGGCTGATACTGCACAAGATCTTGTCTTCTCTCAGAGAAGTGGGAGCATGGTGTACTTTAAAATTAAAGTTTTGCATTTTATGGGGAATACACAGTGACAATTTACAGACTGAAACTAACTGCAAAGTGGCTGAATATGCGAGGAGGTTTTACAGGGCATGCAGGCAACCTCAATGGGTTTGCAAGTACAGAAAGGAATAAAACATTGCGTTTCTCATTTCCATGGCAAGCCTAGTGAAAATTCTGGAAAAGCTCCCATTTCACATGGCAGGTCCACCATACCTGCATTTTAAGTGTTACTATATAAATAAATTCAAGGAATTGAACTGAAAACTGCATTTGAGCTGTTCTAGATCCCTCTGTCTCATTATAACAATACAAAGCCTGTGGTGATGTTACTTCATATTTCACGTAAAGACTCCCAAGATGAGTAATTGCTTACTAGCAAGTCACTGTGGGATACTGAAAGCAGCATTTTGACAAAGGCCTGAAGTACATTGTCAAAGTGGTTGTCCCCGTACAACTTGAAGACGCCAAAGCTGACATAATTTCCACATAAGGCAGATTTGAGTGCAGAGTAACAGATGGAAATGCCCTTGAGTTTCAACGGATAAACCTGATCTTTTGACAAAGTCCCAAGAGAGAGGATCTGATTACCTGTTTTCATAAAAAGAAAGAAAGAAAGAAACTTATATAAACAGCTGCAAATCTAACATATTTTGATGGTACTATCTAAACTTATTTTTTGTCTTTATTTTCACTACTACTTGGAATAAAAATGGTTTCTGCGTTCGATGCAAAATATCTGTTAAGTAAGCATGACTAGAGCTTAAAAGCCACCAAGGAATTAGTATGCAAAACTTAAAATATAAGGTATGGAACTCCCATCACTGATGTACAGCCAGACCATGACGGGGTCTATCAGCATGAGTTCCTTAATCTGAACAGGGTTGCAACACATGGTTTTATAGCGTCTCATGCTGCAGCAAAGCCTGGTTTTGATCCATTACCATGACGGTCTCTTGGGATGGTTGCTGATGTATACACACACTAAATATATCCCTCAGAAAACAAGTATGTCCATTACAAAAGCCTCTATTTCACCAGTCACAGATGGGAATGACTTTTTAATTAAAATCCATGTTTATAATGTAAAAATAACAGCTAACTGTAAATATTTGCTGTTGCTATGAACAGGCAATAAATAGTGACTTGTGGATCCACTGCGCAGCAGCGCAGTAGATTCCGCTGCAATCCTCTGTACAAATCTAATTATTCACAAGGCCTCATTACCAGGTTTTCTAAGTATCTTGTAATAATTTAATGCTCATCTTCACAGCACCCCAGAGTTAGTTTGTCTTCATGACAAATTTTTTTTTAACCCGAAGTAATTAATGAAAGTGAGCTAAAACAGTAGAATGAACACAGCAAAGACTAAGTACATTGGTTCTACCAGGAAGTAGCCTTACAAGGCTGATCCGACCTGATGCCGACCTTGGCAAGCTTGGCCTGCACACAAACCAAGCGCCAGGTCTTCACTCCATTACTACTCACTATTCTTGGCAATTTTAACTAGAGGAAAATAACACAAAACTGTCCATTATTAAAAGTATTCCTACAAATAAAACCGCAACAGATCACATGCTTGGCTCGTCTGCTTTCAGTCTAACCTTGTTGTCACAGCTATGATGACAATTTGGGTCAAGGAGCAACAAGCAAACTGTACCTTAACTGTTCACAATTCCAAACATTGCCAGTTGAGAGTTATGGCAACTCAGTTTTGCTTTTATAATAGGCAATTAAAAAATGCCCCTACAAACTTGCCTGAGATCACACAGACCTCATATATTGCAGAGTATTGTTTAATATATATGGAGATATAACATTAAACTGGGTCTGCTTCCACGCAGCTCTCCTTTCTACCCATGCAAATTTCCATCTGCAAATCAGACACCTGCCTTATTATAATTCTTTCTCTTAATGTTATTGATTACTGACAATGAGGAATTTACATCATGTAATCAGAAAAATGAAGGGGAAAACCTTGCTTCTGAACACCCAACGCATCAAAGGATCACCCACTTGGTATCATTTAATGCAAAGAGGGAAAGGCATAAGTTACTATTTAAAACATTAATGTTCACAACTTGTAGCAAGTACAAGGCAATTTATCCATCAGGCTATAAAGGAAAAAGTAGATTTACCAAAAAAAAAAAAAAAAGAAGACTGAGTGCAATCAGGAATTGCTTAGAAGTAAATGAGGTCTGTAATAGGCGGGAATGTTGTCACTAGAATTATGGAAGGTAGAAGAATCAAATACTTAGGTAGGAATGATGGTCACCTACAATCAAAACCAAGCCCTCTTAATTAAAAAATAAATTTATGATTCAAAATACAGAATGGTTTTGACAGTGTAAATGGTCATACGAGCACCTCCACCACCCTGAATGCTGTAGTCATGAACACAGTGTAACTGGGGAAGAGGGTACAATTCCAGGAACTGCTACTCCATAGAAATTCATTCCAAATCACGTTAAATCTCTGTTACACTAAAAATGACCAGGCTCCAAAAGATGCTCTTTGAAACGTAAAACTTGGCAGAAAAAGAATGTCTTCTAGTGTACCTGGATATTTGTTTATTGTAATACTTTACATTGCTGAGAAATCACACTTACATAAAATGAAAGAAATTCCATTTAGCTTCCTACAGTGCCCCACTTGAGATATCCCAGCCAGGTCATCTTAATTAACATTAATCTTTTTGACAAGACCTTGTCTAGTTACGGAGAAGATCAATGAATTTCAAATTCTGTGAAAAAAATAAAATGCAATATAAAATTGTGTCTGTGAGATCACGTGGGCAGGCGCACACTAACCTGAATACCACCACGTAAACAGTGAAACTGCTGAAAAATCTCTACTTTAATAAGACAAATATATATCAGAAATAAGAAAAGACAAAATTCTGGATCCCAGAAAGTAACAGCATTAAGTTTATAGCTGAGCTGTCCAAGCACATTGTGAAATCCTTAAGTACTTGGTGTAATATACAACAACAGATGGAAAGAGCTTAGTAGTTGTCAACAAGGCAATTATGTACTTAATATGGAAATTAATTGGAAGAGGATGGAAAAACCAGAATGATGAGGAAAGAAGTTGAAAAAACACTAGGAATCCCGTAGCCTGGGAACATGAATTCTAGGGGGTATCCACTAATCCTGATCTACCAGTCTTATTAGTTTACCAAAAAATCACCCTATAATTACTACTTTAAATCCAGTGAAGAGCACAAAGCATTCAACACAGGAAGGCACGAGCCCCACTCCTGCACGCTGCTCAGCCTGGGCAGGCATGGCAGGAGAATTTGGTTCCTATGCCCTCTAATGAAAACACTGAGGGAGAAGTTGGGTCTCGTGCAAGATTAAAAGCTGTTTTTTCCAAGTGGCCAGAGTCCGCAGAGAACTGTTCTGTGTTCATAGGCTCATTTTAAAAGGGCCTAAGAGTGGGAGCAGCTGATTTCAAATTAGCAGCGGAGGTGAAAGACCACGCGGTGCCTGCTACCAGTGCCCCGAGCCATCAGCCGATGATTCAAGGCATGCAGGGCTAGAACAAAGACTAGTGTCTTAGCATTAGTTATTGAAAAAAATATATGAAGTACAGTGCTATGGCTGACTAGATAAAAAAAAGAATGATCTACTTGTAACATTTAGCAGGAGCTTCAGGGGAATATTTTTACACACCATGGATACTACTGAACATAAACTAATTTACTGAGCTACTTGGAATCAGGTCAAGAACAACTCCTCAGCTACTGAGGATATGCTTACATTTATAATCCCTGTAGTGGAGGACCAAAATACAATTTTATAAACTCCTATTGTTAAAAGAAATAATTTAAAGAAATTAAATCAATATAGAAGTGACCTTTGACATGCTGAATTTAAACATTTTGTTCAAAATTCATAGCTCCTGTCAAAATGAAAACTCTGTAGAGACTAATCAGTGAAGTTCCAGTGTTACTACTGAGTTAAAAATCAAATGAAAAAAAAAAATCCAACTTGCACCAATTTCTTCTTAATGTGGGAGAAATCACATCACACAATCTTAAAATATACCGACTTTCAAAATTCTCAATAATTTCCTTTAATACAACTTTTTGCCCTGCATGTGACAGCAATGTCACAAAAATTACAAACTCTCTGAGCCTCAGAGGTGATACAAAATTCTGACAGGAGTAAGAAAAGGATTTTCAAAGACACTAGGTGAAGCTGCTAGATGGGAAACCAGGGCTCGCATTTGCCTGACAACTGAAGCATTTCATTACCTGAAGACTCCTTAGTACATAAACAAAGGAGCTGGAAGAAAAAAGTGTGTGTAGGCAGAGGGGGAATACAAAGCCAGCAAAAAAAACCCAAGTGGGATGCTCTGACCGAAGAGAACATCACTGCGGCTCAGAATCCCGCAGGCAATATGCACCGGAGCTCTCTGCACAGCTCATAGCCTCACTCCCTCCTAGATGCGGGAGCATGTCAGGACAGGCAGCTTCCCCTTCTGTTCTCCTCCCTAATTGCTTTTACAGTAGAAGCTATAATACAGAAATGATTTCCTTATAGCTGAGTTTCATTTAAGCAGGGCTTGTTCTAGATTTCAGTCCAGTAAGTGCTGCGTATAACAATACAACTAAATCACGTTTTAACACGTGTGAATTAGATGGAGATAAAAAAAGATTCTGGCGAAATTAAACAAAGGCTGTGAAAATCTATCACATTTATAGAGAAAAAGTGTTTTTTGCCTTTTCCCCTTTCCTATTTTTATTATTCACCACTGCCCCATAAGGATGGTTTTGAATGTGTGCTTTCCAGGCATTCGGAATGCTAGGGCAGCATAAAGAAGTGGCCATACCTCGAAAGGAAATCATGGATCATAAAGAGGACAGCGAGCTTCAAAAACTAATCGTTTAAAGCTTCCACAACAGCAGAACATGCATAAACTTCTCAAATCAGCACAACGGGCAGGCATAGCACCAAGACACATTTGCCAAAAGGAACCGATTATGAAGAGCAATATATTCTGGAACCACAGTCGCAAGAGAGAGGACAGCAGACCAACGGCAACCGAGACCACCGCGTTCCACTCTGAAGCCGAGCTGCTGAATAGAATACCTGTTCTACAGCAAGGATCACTGCAACCAAAATTTTGAAGAGGAACTGTTAGCTTATGAAGTTGCTGGCACTGAATGGATTATCGCACTAAGTTTTGAAATCCATGTTACAGAAGCAATTTAAAGCTCATTAGAAATAATTGTGTCTGGCTACTGGAAAATGTGGTAAAATTTAATCCACATCCAAATGCTACCTGGGCTGTGAGAACAGGAAATTGTTTTGTGCTACTGTGGCTAACCTCATCCCTGACCTTGAGCAGTAACTGCTACAACAGCTGAAAGCTGAGGCAAAATTAAAAACTTACATCAAAGTATATCATGACAGAATGTAGATAAATAAAAACAGCATATTGAAAATATTATTTTTATGTCAGTCTCCTATAATGAAAGGGAAGAGGTTTACTAAAATGTAAAGAAACCACAAAACAAAAATAGATGGTCCCAAGATGCACTGAAACATCATTCCTATACAACTGGGAGTTCAAAAACACATCGTAAGGAGACTTGTAGATAGAGAATTAAAAGTGAAGTGTACCGGGGATGAAGAATCGTGGACTATACTAGTCGAACTCCTTTCAATTTTCTCCTCTCATTTGTTTATTCTAAATCACTATCAGTCAGAGTGGCTCTGGCGTAATGGACAAGACACAACGCCCCTTGCCAAGCAGCTGCAGAGTCCTAACAAGGATAATTGACTATCTAAGTGCTTTTTGCATCCTACGCCAGGCGTTACATCTTCTGAACATACAGCATTTGTAAAGACATCTTAGCAATGTCTTCAGCGCTGGATCAGTATCCGTGATAAATGAGCAGGCGGCCAGGACATGCTACTACTACCTTAATCGCAAAGTGGATCTGGTAAGTAGAATTAAGCACTCGCTGAAATGCTGATTTTAGAAAATACCAAGAATTCATATTTCAGATTTTCTTTGGTGACAAGTGAAGATGCTTAGCACATCCTAAAAACAGGCATTTTGGATTTTGTTCTGCTTTACCCTCAAAGATATGAAATCACTACAGCCTGGTCTAGAGGAGAAAACAGTAAAAGCTTTAGTTCAGAATGAAAGGCATTCCAAGCATCCATACTCACAAGGGCTCACATGCATTCACACCCCCAAAACAGTTCTACCCTCTTCTTCCCTCTTTTATTTTTAGATACAGAGAGTAAATTGCGGTACCCCTTGCACATAAATGGACACCACAGATTTTGCAGAATTGAAGGTGAAAAGAAAGTGACATCGTAGGTTACCAAGTGTTTGTTTCAAAACGTTATTCCCAGGTGACCAACTATACAGGGTTTTCACAAAACAAATCCACACAAATTTTAGATTATTTTCACAGTATGTCTGTGTTATCCAAACCTGCTCTGATCAGTGTAGTCCAGACTCAGGATCAACATTATGCCAGTGCACTGTGCTCGGATGTGTGTGAGAAGAACCACCTGATGCCACCACGCTTCAGTTACTGACTTCCTTGTTGACAGGACAGAGACGTATTTCAGATCACATTTTTACATCTCTATACATTTATATAGCAAGATGACTCCCACTAGTCCTAAGCCATAGCCGTAAATTTTCATGTTCAGTTTGGTGCAGGTGAAATTTCTGAAAATAATGCTGTTTTTACTAGCATTTTCTGTATATCGCTACATGGGAGAGAGGAGGAGGAAAAATCCTGTTCTAAAACAAATTAAAATTTCACTTACCAGTGGAAGTACAATACATTTAAGACACATCTTCATTTATTGTATGTTATATTCTTCTAAGAGGAGCAACCAGGCTAGGCTACACTGCCAGCAGGAGAGGGACCAAGTCTTCCCTTGGATTGCTGCTCAGCTATGGGAAAGAAACTCTCACTGTCCAGGCCATGGCAAGTAGAGGTGAGAGGTAACAAGCAGAGTTGGAAGCCTGGTATTCAGACAGGGATTGGAAGGAGAGCAAACGCAGTCAGGTCTCCAGGTGATGGAGCAGAACAGTGCAAGGAAGAGAGGAGGCTGGGCAGAGTGTACGGCAACGCACCTGGTCAATGGATTAACTGAAACCGAGACTGAAACGAAGGCTCTTCCCACACAGACAGTGCGATGAAGGAAAGAGGTTTCCTTTTATTTCTTCCCCTCTGACTCATGTCATCACTCTGTCTTTCTTAGTTTATAAAGGCAATTATTATAGTTTAGATTTCAATTAATCTATCTTGAGTGTCAAGTATCTTTTTGATCAACTCTGAGGAGCTCACTATAGGCTGCAGGAATATACAGGAGGTTTGGCTGACCTAGTAAGATAGGTATGCATTCATTCTTTTAACTGAATCACCCAATTTTGCAGAATGTGGGGCTGGAAACATTCCTCAAGAACACCAAAGTGAATTTCATGAACATCACTTGGTTTACTTGTTTATTTTTCCCCAGATATCTGCCAAGATTGCATATGCTTAAAAGTCAAATGCACTTAAAAAAAAAGTCATAGAGTATTATGGATTAAAGTTTTCCTTAAAAGGACAATTTAGGTATTAAGATATTCAGAACGGCATTTAAAAGTCCCTTAATATCAATATTTTTATAAGAATTTGTATGTTCAAAAGAGCATACATAACTGAAGTAATGAATCCTTACAACACATTTCCAGAAGAGTTATATCTTTCTGTACAGTGGAATGGAAATCTCATAAAGTAGTAATTGGCGATAAAAGCTAAAAATGTTAACAGCAATTATTCAAAGCTGAGCCACGGTGAAGGCCAGGCCAGTGTTGCCCATCTGTGCCAGTGCAGAGCCAGCTGGGTTATTTGAAATCTCTGCTCTGAGGGGCCAATTCATCTGACTGCACTGGGAGGTCTTTCACGGTGACTTTGCATTGAGTCCTGTCCCTGAATAAATATTGGCACCCACTCACAGAAAAGAAAACCTGAACAATTCCTCTAAATGTCCCACCTAAGCAGTGGAAAGATCACCAATGGGGACCCTTTCAGACACTGATGATAATATGAATGTGTTTTAAAAGCAAAATGGGAAAAAAAAACCCAAAACAAAAAACCATATATTGATTGGAGGCTCTCCTACGTTTGCACCTTTCCTCCACTTCCGGCAGATAAATGATTTTAAATTTTTCTTTTGGAGGGCGTTAAGAACAGCTCTCCTCTTAAACCTGTCTGGAGTGAAATATCACCTTTCCATAGGACAACAGTTATGAAAGAAACGGAAGAGAAGCGTGAGAGTAAGTTCTTATGGTGATTTCGCTTCCTTCTATGGCACACATCTCCAATAGATGCCACACTCCCTGAGTGTTTCTCACATAATTTAACAGGGGGCAGCAGGTGTTTGGACACAGGCTTCAGAAGGTTCTAGGGCTCCACTACGTAGTTTTAAATCTTAAATCTACATTGTCCCAAAATTTCCTTTTACATTGCATAATTAAAATCTAGCATGAGCCAGAAAATATTGTCTGGCCCTTACATGCAAGAGCTACCAATACTTTAGGGCTCAGAATTTTATGAACTTCACATACACACCATAAAAACTGCAACTGAAAGCAAAAGGTTTCTTTACAAAGAGTTTTTTAAGCATGAATTAGGAATGAAACAGATTGAAACCAACTGGTGCAGTTTACCCAGCAATGTTTAGAAGCTTGATGCCAACAACTGGGATGAATGGGTGCCCAACAATACAGTAAGTTTTTTGTTAAGTGCAGAAAGTATGGTAAAGGCTGATCGAAATTAAAAAAAAAAAAAAAAGGAAAACATAACTGCAATGGGATCAGGTATCACAAGACAAGTAGAATTGAGGCATCATCATGACTACACTTGATTTTTTTTTTTAAGAGCCATCAAAAAAAGCTTACAGCAATTAAGCACAAAGGCTAAACAATTGAGTACTAAAATCTAAAAGTTTACCTTTTACCTTTTCATACTGGAAAACCTTATTTTTATTTTGTTTAATAGTTCTAACAAATTTACTTAAAACATAGCTGAAATTATGTGCTAGCTTACTACATGGTGTATTTGAAAAAGATACAGAAAAATGATTTTGCAGGGAGTGAGTTACTAGGGTGTAATTTTTTCTGTCGTAAGTAAATGTTTTATGCATCCTGCCATAAATGAATGCTGTCATAAGTAAATGCTCTATGCATTCTGCATATACTGCTTCCATGCCCTACAGATCAAATGCAAAATTACATTGGAAGTTTTTTATGCAGCCAGCTATGTAACACAGTTTCCAGACCCAAAAAACAACCTGAATGCAGTAAAAGCAAATCTGAAGCACCAATTTTCTTTCTTTAAAAGAAACAGGACATTTATGGCTCTTCCTGTTAACATAAGCTACAAATGAGGTTGTTCTACAAAAAATGGGTAATGTTCCTTTCAAAATATTTTAAAGCAAAATTGTAAGCTACAAAGTTAGTTGGAGAGTAATATAAACTGCTGGTGTCAAAGACCTGTTGCAGTTGCATGCCTGAGTGGGAGTAGTAAAATGGAGCAACTTATTATAAACACTTTTAACAGTGCTCTAGGGTAAAGCCGTTATGGTCCTATTATGTTTTGGAACTGCTGGAATATAATTTGAATACATAAAATCAACCCACACCTATCAATCAGTAGCCTAGAACAAACACCTCTTGAGCATTTGTATCCTTGCTGAAATACATTTACAGTTGCTGGAAGACAGGCATTCAAGATAAAAAAGCGATATAAGCAGCAACGCTACATGAACGAACCATGAAAGTAAATGAGCTCCAAAGGTCTGCCATGTGAGCTCGGCACTTCACAAAGGGATGGTACCGGCTGCAGCGCATTACAGTCCTGCTACATAGTCCACAAATCCATCAGTGCTCAGCAATATGAACTAACAGGATTTTTATATCACAAGACAGGCAGAGAATTACACTGCAGAGGAAACGTTAATGAATACCTACCGTACGTACAAATCATTTTACTAGCTTCTCTGAAGAGAAGAATTCCATTTGGAGATGATACATCAAAATTTAAACGTTGCGATCTAAAAAATAACAGCAAAAAATATTCAGATGGTCATCGAAGCAGCAAACTGCAATGGATTAATTCCTAAAACAAATAACCATTTGCTGATTACAAAGTACAATTATTTGACACACTAATTCTAGCTTTCAGTCCAACGATAAGCACTCTAGTATGTTGCCCAAGAAGCAATCCGATGATAAAGGCAAACCAACTTTAAGCAGAAAAGGGAACCAGACAATACATACGCACCTTTCAGTGACCGGTGAACACCTCGTGCCCATAGGCAGTTCAGAAGAATGCTACAGAGGTTCCATAATCAAGCTGTCAGGCTAACTTTTACCCTCCTGTATAGCTTTCAAAAATAAACTAATCCCCACGGGTTATTCAGCTATGTAAAATCTGTGCCAATCACAAGCCAGTTCCCCCAGTATTAACTGTAACACATGCTTTTTGCGAGCATTCAGACCCGAAGACGACTGCCCCACGTTGTCCTCCCTGATGCACAGGTATTACCAAAGCCAACAAGGACCACTTTGTTCCCAACCTGGAAACACAACCGAGCCCTTGCTGAAGTCCCTTTTGATGCCTTCCAACCTTAGTGGTGAAGAAGCCCTGGCTCAGGGTAAAGAACTCCTAGCTCAGGCCTAAAAGTAAACTGCAAATACAGGTCTTAGCTTCTAAGTAACTTGAGCAAAGCTTACCCTTAGTGTTTATTTGGACTGAAAAGGACTCATCACCGAGTGATGTAAACCGGCGTATCCTCTGGCTGACCTATTTGGTAGCCACCTCCTTTTGATCAAACGTGGAGTCCTTCTATCAGCCCTATCAGAGCCTGCAGTAGGTACCTTTCTCTGCTGCAAGTCCAATTCTTTGTTGTCTGAGCCCCTGTTTGCAGGGTCCTTTGCTGCAAACTCCTGAGTAAATCTGGAGAGTTTATAAATGAATGACACGTGCCTGGTATAAAACATTTGTGTATTCCTTATGCACAAAATGATAATGGCTGGTAGAGGCAAAAAACCCCCAAACCAGCACATCATCTCAATATCAGAGTGGCATAATGCACAATCTGATACTCTGTAACATATTTTAACCGTGTCAAAGTATATTGTATAATGCATTCTAACCTGTAAAAGCTAATGCAGTACACAGCTCGTGAAAAAACACCATCCCAGATGATGGTTTCTAAAGGGAACAAGGCAGATTTTCTGAATACCAATAGGTAGAAGAATAACATGAATATGGAAAGTAGCTTGAAAAGCTGCCTTTTGCATAAGATTTATCGTTCCAGTTCCTCTTTGCTTTTGTTTACCGTTGTTAGAGTTCTGTGTTTATGCTTTAACAATCTCCTCCTTGAAGCCGCAGCACTGTTAGAGTATACTGCTTGTGCCTTGCATCATGAATAAAAACAGGTTAAACTTCTGCGATTTATTACACTACTACCAGGATAACAGACACAATTACCTGACACAAACCAAACTGGGAGTCAGAAAAAGCAAGTCAACACAAACAAGAAACTGGGAACTCTGCCTTCAGGTCTGGGTAGCCACTCATACCTGCTAGAATTTGACGGGGAGCCAGGTCTGAACTTTCAGGCACCAATTTCCTGTCACCAGCCTAGAATTCTTTTTCAAATTTAAAATATTGCAATTTTTCCTTGTATGTTTGATTTGTAAGGCAAAACGAGATGAAAATACATAGTTCTTTGCTGAAAACTCTAATTACTTTGGTCATCAAGATATGCAGCATGGAGACTTTCACTATCAATTTTTCATTTAAGAATCTTTTTTTTTTTCCTTTGGGTGGTACAGTAAATATTTCCAAGTGCAATGATAATTTCCCAAAATAAACAGGAATTTCATTCTAACAGCTGCAATGTCAAGTATGGAAATAACCTCCCAGAATCATTCTGAGGCCTTTCTGGTTAGCCCTCAGAGAAGGTTTTAGATGTGGGAGACGTTACCTACATGCTGACCATCAATATTCCTGTATTAGGTATCATTCTTTCCTATTTTGGCTGGAAGAGTTGAGTTGCAGAAGAAACGGTAGAGGTAGTTGTGGTTTGTAGAGGCACATACGTATGTTTGTTGGCTTAGGGCAAAAATTCAGCCTGCTGCAAACCCTGACAGCAGACAATTTTCTGATATTTAATTACAGAGTTGGTATTTCTCCTTGGCTAAAGCATACCCTTCCACTAACCCTGAATATAAAATCACAGTAGTTTCTCATGTATATTCCTGTAATTAATCCTTACCAGCTGATTTTGTAACCTCCACCATTTTGGTAAAACAATACTATGACACTGAAAGCCGAGTTCTGCTTGTGAATTTTGTTCCAAAATACAACAGTAGCAGTTTTCAAGTCAAAGTCAGACATCGTGAGGATAAGCAAAGCATAGAAAGATGGAACACCGAATGCATACCATTGCAGTATTCACCATTTATCTAATTTTCTCATGCTTCTTACCTGTTTTGCATGAATTCAGCCATCAGCTTCAAGACAGGGGTTGTACACGCAGGATCACGGTACCACAGTTCAATAGCTCTTTGCAGAACAGCAATGTATGCAGGGTACCTTCACCAAACTGAGTTAAAGAGCATACTGATAAAATAACATCGTGCAAAACAACTACCCCTAACACTGCCCTACACCATGAGATGGGTGGGCCAGACATGGACCTTGGCAGCTCATGCTGACAGAGGCTGCTAGAACCTACAGATTTAAGCAAGTCTCTGCTTAGAAGACTAAACGCTTTGGAAACACTAATGGTTAAGAGGGAAATAGTTGGAATACCGGTGGTGTAATGAAGGAAGAGGAAAGAGGTTTATATTTGTGAAGCTAACCTGTAAGTACATATACAAAATGAGCTTGGATTTTTAATGAATGTCATAAGTCACAAAGCGCAATTTAATTTACAAACACCACAGATTTACCTATTAGCAAATCCTTGGGCCCCAAATTTCAGTGCCACCTTGTATATATTGTTTGCTATGTAAATGGTTGGGAACAATTTGATTGTATGAAGTTGTTTCCAGAGCATTCAAGAAGAGAATTCAACCAAACTGTGTGGGGGAGACCAGCAAAGTTAGATTTCTAAGAACTCTTTCAGGAGATCTGTTTGCTCATCAGCACCCAAGTGAAATCCTGCTTTAAAAGAACGGGTATGCAATGCAGAAAAAAGTAAGTTCAGTAGACTCTGCAATGTACCTTAAAAAAAGAAAATCTTACGAATTACTGACTGTATAAAAATATTTCCTTCAACCATTTAATACAAAGTGACCCCTATTTTTCCCAACATGCCAGAACAAAAAGTTTATTTGGGTAGGAATGCAGACTGGTAAATGGAAATGAGGTAGCACAGCCTGACTGGCAAAGAAACAGTTCCTTTCCATTGAACCAAGATTTAACCATACAATTTGCTATTAAAACACGATCTAGCTAATCTAGTCAATGGTTTTGTTTAATAAGGAGCTTATTTTTAATTTCTAACTTTGTTTCATGTCATATAATTCTGCTTTATTTAGCCACACGAGAAAATGCTACTGCCTATTCAGACAGTAAAGGCAACTGTTGTGAACCTTACTAAGTAGAATACAGGCCAAGCACTCAACATGGGACTGTGAACTGAAAGTCTGAAATACATAAAGGTTTACACGCTTCTACGATATGTAAACACAGGCATGTCTCAGTTTGCCATAGCTCTTCTGGTGGAGGCTAGAGCCGTCAGACCTAGCAGTACTGATGAATGACAGCGCTGTGTAGACAGATGGGAGGCATCCTGCCTACTGTTCTCTGTTTGAGGCATCCAAAGACTTGTGCCTTTTTGCTGCCAGCTGCTTGGGGCATTGCAGGCATAAGCTATATATAGCGGAAGAGGGTGACGTGAAATATACTTTCAGACCTTGTTTCTCTCTCCTGTATGGGTTTCTTTGCATTATGAATCAAACAAACTAGGGTTAAACCTACCATGGAGAGTCATCCAGTAATAAACCAGGATTTAAATTCAAATCCTACTTGCCTACAATAGCCTCAAAGGGCACAGCTGATCCATGCCATCTTGTACCCTTAAAAATTCACTAATGCCAGTTCTGTTTTTTCTGAGGTAGACTTCCAATCCACCTCACTCTCAGCAGAAGATGGTCAATGTACTCAAAATGCAGCAGATGATGTGTAAGGTACAGAACAGAACTGAACTGTGCTGTTAATTCTCCTAAGCCATGCTTCTTCCTTACCCTTTCCAATAGTCTCATGTACACAAATGGGAGATGGTGCAATGCTGCAAAGCAGGGTAGAGAGCAACTGCCTTTTCAGTTTTCATGGGAAAGAGAGTAACTTGACAGACACCCCTACAATCAAAATGTAACTCAGCAGTATAGCCAATAAGATTAGCTAACTTAATTAAAAAACCTAAATATTGAGTCTATATTCATTGACAAGGAAAGACTGGAGACTATAGTCAGATTTTATAAAAGTCAGGATTGACAGAAAGGCTTCAGCAATTTATTAATTTTTTTAATAAATCCAGTAAAGTGGAATAAATTGGTTTTAAACTGAATGCAATTTTAAATGTTTTTAACCACAAGCTTCAAGGAATCTGGCTAATTAATGAACTTAACCTGACCAGTCTGTTCAAGCTCAAAAGAATTCAAACTGCAAAAAACAATGCTGAGGTTTGAATCAATGCAACTGGCAATAACAGCTATTATGAACAGATTACACATCAGGTAGCCTTGTTTCATAAAAAACGCATTCTCCTCTTCTCTTGCGATTAGGAAAATTCAACCCCTACAGCTTGCTTGGCTCTTTCAAGTTTCTACCTAATCCCAAATCCTTAAAACATAAAATTAAAAATTTCTTCGAAACCAGAATAATTTTGAACAAGCCATCTTACTGCTGCATGTGGTTTTTTGTTGTTAAGAAAGATAAATATGTAACGATGGCAGTTTGCTTGTGGTAGTGATCCACATCTGAAGCAGCATATGATCAGACATCTGAATACCTAGGTCATCTGGATCTTCTGAACGACCACCACATGAAACATCTCATGGCTGATCACCTTTCTATAAACCTACTGTCAATGTGTCTACACACGTAGATGTTTTTATATAGGCAGACAATTCCACACACTCACACATACACACCGTGTGCAATCTAGCTGACTGCAACTCTGAGTCAACCTAATCATTTAATTCTTGCAGCCAATTTTCTTATTGCAACCCTTTTCTTTTGCAGACAACAAAAGTCATTAAATACTGAGAATCAACCGGGAGGAACACCGAAAAAATTGCCTATGGGTTACCATCTAACTGTAGGGAACACTAAATGAAAGTAACAAAAAAGTAGATATTACCCTGAATGCACAGTTGAATCTCCATGGATGTACCTGAGAGCAAGACCAAGGACCTTAGACTACAGCCTGACATTAGTATGGAAGAAAACAGGTTAAACATTCAACACCTTATCCAGGCGGTCGTGAAGTAAACAGCAGAATGAAATACGTAAGGAGGAGCATCACAGTTAAGAAAACCAGGTTTTGATTCCACTCAAATCGGTATGCAGGCTTTGTCAGGCCACACCTGCATGTTCAGGACTGACCTACAAATTACAGAGACCACGTGTTACGAGTACAAAAGGCAAATAAACTTTCCAAAGCTGTGGTACTGGAATCGTCATTGACAGCCTGACATATCAATATTTCAGGAAGAATAAATGACTTTCATATCCAAGGTATTGGGTTTTTTTGTTTTGTTTTGTTTGTTTGTTTGTGTGATGTTTTTCTTAATCTTTCATCACCGGACACTTTGGGAAGATGCTATACTTAACACCTGAAGCTGTTTAAAATATTTGGCAATATTTTAATGAAGTCTTTTGAGAGATCACCTAATACAACTTTAAAACAAATTTTACTATAAGTATTTTCTCTTCATCCCTTGCCAGAGGAAAACTATAAATCTTGTCTCAGCTGAATGAACACCATTTATCATATTCATTTTCTTGTCAATACAATTATGAAAAGCCTTTGGCCTTTTTCCAAGGAGCCTGATTTGCTAGAGAAACTCAATTAGTATAAGCACGCCTGCTACAAACAGCCCTATTTGCCAATCTAGCCTGGCTTCAGCATACCTGACGATTCACCTCTAAACCAGGATTCTAATAACTCAATCATAATGGTAAAATACAAGATACAACGGTGTCCCCCGTGTTCGTGTGTGTCCGTGTCGTCCCACCACCCCCCCCCCCCCAACCAAAACGACTTAGAAGAAATTATTTCTGCTCATTTTTGCCATCTACTGGACAAAACTTAAATCCTAAACATTGCAATCAAAAAAAAAAAAAACCCCACACTCAGGTGAGAGATTACTGTGTGTCATTGGTTCTCTTACAGACAGGGTTTAGACCCAAAATATTTTCTGCAATCACTTGAAAAGTTTATCAATACATGCTTCTACGAATGATTTACAAGTGACTATTTCTGACAGTCTTCCATACAGAATAAACATCATCTTACAGTATATTAAAAGCTTAGTTTAGCCTTTTCTCCCTTGCCTCTTTCTGTTGTTTATTTATTGAACAAATGTGAGGAAATCAGATTTATTTTGATTAACATTCTGCAACTGCCATTTTCAATACTGAAATAATAAGGGCTTCAAACATAACAGAATAAAACCTATTTGAAAATCAGCTTTCCTTTGCTACTAAAACCGTTTTCTGATGAAGCATTTGAAACTGCAAAATAAGTATGTTAATCAAAGGATACTTAAACTTCACACGGTAAAATTGGCATCTGACACTACCTTCTCCACTCGTTTACATTTGTCTTTATATACAGTAAATAAGAGTTGCAGTAATAGCAGCTTATTCTGCTATAATGCTTTGGATCAATACCTGGATGAAGCTGGACTCAGCCAAATGAGGTGAAATCCACTGAACAGAAGCACTTATCCTCTACAGCCAAAGGTGGTGAGGGAAAAAAAAATTGAACCTGCACAAGGGAAAAGCAACTGAGAAGGCCTGAGCTCTGAATTCCACACAGAGCTACATTTTAATCTATTTTTATTATTAATACAGAATAAGGACATCCAGAAGTTGGAGGCTGCTTGTATTTATTTGAAAGAAACTTAATTCATAAACTGGAAGGAATAAACTGAGTAAGAAATATTTTTAAGGAAGGGTCCTGAGGATTATATATCCTGCATCCTTGTATAAAAACCCACCTGCATGGATGAACCTATATTTCAAATGGAGAGGAGGTAAGTCTCCATTATCCCTCCTCCTACATCTACAGATTTGCAGTTCTACACAGGAGTAGGGCATGATACTGAAAAGCAAAAACAATGTGAAATGGAAGCAGCACTGATCTGCTTTTACACATCTTCCTGATTTTATTATTAAGTTTTAGGGTAACACAAGCACGAACAGTACTAACTAAGTTAAATGTACCCAATGGTGCCCACTAGAAAATGAGATGCTAATTCACAGTCTGGCTCCAGTAGGTTTTTTTTTTCCTTCCCTTTTTTTATTTTTTTTTTCTCCAGTCCTCTAAAACTGGAATTAAGGGATGCTTCCCACAGATGTTAAAAGAAATCAAGATTACACTGCTTCATGTTTTGGACTTGCTTGCTGCAAGCTGAGCCTGCACACACACACAATCACTGCAGGCTTGTGAAGGTCTTAAAGAGGGCTTATCTGAATGGTCACCAGGAGCTTACTATCCACCACACAGATCACACCAGGCTCTGCTGTACAGCTGTACAGTCCTTAAAGGCTGATTTCCTAGTTGCAATTCTGTATTGATGCATTTTTCTTTTATAACCAGGTAGATTATTAGTGAACAGTAGGGTTTCATTATTTTCTTAAATTAAAAGTATCTTTAAAAGCTTGATTTCTAATAAAGCATGTAATTGCATTTGAATGTTGGGGTTTTTTCTGTCCATAAAATAAACAAATACATAATTAACTTCCATAGCTTTGTGAGATCTAAATTATAAAACATTTTCAGAGTTACTTCACTACAGATTTCAGCAGTTTGTTCCTAATATGACTGTGTGCCTGAATAGAGAATTCCAGCTACTGCATTTATAAAAATAGAAAACATTTCTTTACAGTATTAAGAAAATAACCCTGAGTATTACTGTATTTGTTGGCCTAAAAATTTATACAATATTTAAAGCAAATAGAGTTCCATTACCATCACTTATTGAAGAAAACTACAATTGAAAGATTTTCATTTTGTTTCCAGATGTCCATTTTCTTCTGGATCAAGAAGACTGCAGGTGTTGCGATATTAATAGAGTTGACATAAATAGAAAGTAACTGACTAAATTAAAGACATGATTCATACCAGAGAGAGACATCTCCCCAGATAGCACTTGTATAGTATTTTTTTGAGCACTTTTGATGTTAAACAAAATGTAGGTACATTGTGTTTGGAGTTAAAGACACAGCCTCTGTTTTTATGTAAAGCATTAGGGATTTATGAAGGGAAGAAAAACACTTGGATATGTTTTCTCCATTAGTAGTGTGACACAACAAAAAAGTGACCTCTCTGTGGTCCTTCCCAGTTAACTGCATGGTTGCCATTGTGCTGTAATTTTAGCTGATTACACATTAGTTCATTTAGCTTTGTTTCCTCTTCCCCACTGTGCCATACTATTAAACTAATGCAAGGGGCCTGGTATCCCTCTGTGCACAGAGCTGGTATTGTCATCGTGTAATAAGGATACATCCAGTCAAACAGCATGGTGTAGCTGGTCTTTGTGTTTAGTGCAAAGGCAATCCCTCGAAGATCCCTTGCCAGCCTGATCAACATACGCTGTCAGTGGGAAAGAGAGACAGTAATTGATTTTCACGTTAGCACAGAGCAGATGGAGTAATAATCAGCCAATAATGACCACATATCTGATTTTGATTCATTAGTTTAAATGTCTCGCTCAAATCTTTTTTTTATCAAAAACACAAAGATTCTTTTAACAAACAAGATTTCCACAAGTTTTATAGTGGTAACACTAGCAAAATGCTAAGGAAATACTTTTGATTATTCAATATGCGGTCCTAATGAATAATGCAAATTAAAACATAATATATGAATACTGTGTATTAAAGTTTAAAAGTGCTTCCTCTATTAATATATTTAAAGTAACAATAACAATAAAATGTTAATTTCAGCCTGTAATATTGTGAATGAGGTGTAACTGATACACATAAGCTGCAATTAAGGTTACACTGAGATTCTCATTGTACTGTTATTTTAACTAGCCCTTTTTTAAAAGTAATTTTCTGAGGCAGGTTTCTGTAAAAAGCATCTTTTTTGTTTACAGAAGACCACACAAATCTCCATCTGAATTAAGAGTAGTTCTGAGCTGATTTTTTTTTTCCCCTTTAATGACTAAAGCGTGGCTTCAGAATCCTTCCAGCACAAACGCAGACAACATTTTATGCATAGATAATTAGCCCCTACTAAAGGGATGTTTTCAGGATAATTAATAGACATCAATAAGAAACACTCGTGAATGAAAAATATTTTAACAATATAAACTAACTTCTCCATTTACTTAGACAAATATTATTTTTTTATAATTAAGTAGTTTTAATAAATTTTATCCATGTGTTGCAGGTGGGGGTTGTAATTTTTTTTTTCTTCCATAATGAAAGACCACAGCACTGCTGAGTCTAGGAAAAAAAAAAAAATCATACAAGGATGGCAAAACCCTCAGTACGGAATTCTCTCTTTAAAACCAGAGTTTTCAATAATGTACCACTTGGTGCTAACACTGTAATATTTACAGTGTTGAGAAACACACAAGGTAAGATTCACATATTAATTTTAATTGATCACATAAAGAGCAAATTATGGCTGATGCCTTGTTAAACTGCTAAATGTAATCTTACACAAGGGCTAATTTCTACTTTTCATACACAGACCCATTAGTCCAACTGACTTGGATGGCACGCACATAGATTTATCCAAGGACAAATTGAGTCCTCTGCAAAACACTGGTGAGGTTGCTGGGAGTATTTTAATATTTGCATTTCCTTTCTGTTGTGCATTGAAATGGCCTGAACTTGCAAGATGCTCAGAGGTCTCAACTCTCATTAACTTTAATGGGACTCTGAAATCACTAGAGAGGAAGTGTTCAATACTGAGAAGATGCAATATAAAATTGTAACTTTATCTTTATATTCATCTTTATTTTCATACTTTGTGTGTGCTGTTTTGCCCACAGAGAAAATAACAGTTTAGCAGACAGGGTGGCCAAAGCGTACAGAATTAAAAGAATTTAGCAGCAAGACACTATAGTTCTTTCTGAAAGGATATCAAGATGCAACAATACACACAGGGAAGTAGAAATCTTCCAGACTAATTTTGGTTCCTTTGCTCATTCTAGCCACAGCTAAGGAGACAAGCAGAACTGCACAAAGGAAAGGCTGGAGCGGGGAAGAAGGGGAGCCGCAGCCCCTGGCAAGACATGAACTTGCCTTTGTTTGAGGATGTGCTAGGAGAGAAAGAGCTCACCATCTTACTGTGGTCTCTAGAACAGAGATGAGAAAAAAGACAACCAGCCAAACCTGTGTTTCTCTGATATGCTTATACTGTCTTTATAAAAAGAACCGGTTGTAAGAAAACACTCTTTTGCAAATATATTTAAGAAACAGCTTGGCTGTAAGACTTTGAAAACTATTAATAAAACTAGATGTGCAACTTCCCTTAAACTATGGTCCCAGGTTTCTGGCAACCTACACAAACACCAGGCAATTTCAGACATCCTTGGACCTTGAATTCTAAAGAAAGGAAAACGACTACAACAAAGTACACATTTCTTGGTTTTCTAGTCTTTAAATTCAGATATTGTTGTTAAAGCGCCCATACCATTAACCACACTATTCTTAAAAAAATTACATCAATCTACAAGGCACCATAACATTCTTGTCCTGGAAAATCCCAGCAAACTCAGCGGTTTAGATATTATGCATCAGAACTCAACTTTATAAAATAACTCTGCTTACATCTGGCAAAGTCCGAACAGCCTATACAAGAGCCTAGAGGATGCCAACATAAATCCTGATCCATGTAAGTCACTGGTAAAAATAAATCTAAACTCTAACAGGAGCAAAAATCCCCCTAGATTCCATGCTTGATTAAGTCACATTGAGTAAGGAAAAACCCCAACTGCAAACCCCTAAAATCTCAAGCCAGTCTAGTTTTAGTCCATTAAGAGTTTACAAATAGCACTTATGTGCATAAAATTTATTAATGACAAGCAACTTCATACACATATGCATCTACATTTTGCCTGTCGTCCTGCGGGATTCGAAGTGCCTGGCAAACTTAACAGGGTAATTTGAAGAACACGTGAAGCTACTGCTTCATTCACAACCATTTCTGGGGCAAAGTGACAGTTAATAACACCAGCAACTGCGAGAGGAGTTGAGATGAGAAGCAGAGAACAGTAAATACAAAGATGGCAAGAGGAGCTTGTTACTAGTATGTGGGTTTATATGCTGCTTTTCCTGCTAACGAAACCATTTTGTTCCAATTCTGGTTTCAAAATATTCTTCTCTGAATGTCAATGACGGGTTTACTTAAGATTACTTAAAACAAAGCAATTTAAAAAACGAATTCAAGTATTTTGTCTCAAAGACCCGAAGAAGATTTTTTAATGGATTTTTCAAAGGAAAGGAGCTGAAGATTTCAATATTCACGGAAAACCCCTACGACTTGCCAACACGTGCCAAATGTCTGACTAACGCAATTTTAAACGGACGAGACTACTCGCACCACCCATCCCCAAAACGGGGCTGTAATGGAAAGTCTGACAGACCCTTAACTATAGTGGCACTACTGGGTGCAGCTATAATATTACCCTCATAATTCTACTATATAATAACAACAAAGGAAAAAAAAGGTGAAGGGTCATTGCGCTTTGTCTTTAGAATTAAGATGGCTGTCTTCATCCTTACAGCATACTCTTAATTCTGGAGACACGTCTTAATAACCTCTAAATAGTTCCAACAAAAGAGCCGTGTCAGAAGAATGAGCAGGCCCCAAGGTGTTTCAACTGGAGTGTTTTCATCTGCCTTTATTGCTCTATCCCTCTCCAGAATTAAGGCAATAACCTGTGATAAATTATTCAGGAACTGCTACAGGGATCAAAGCAAAATCATTCTGTTAAAGTGCTGTTTGCAACATTTGGCACTTAGTGTGAAAACTTTTAATGTGTGCAAGCTGAAAATCAAGGATTTTAAATAATTTAACAGCATGGAGTTTCTACAAACCAGCTAAAGATAGCATGTTGCTATTTAACTGCTTTTTCCTCAGATCCTTTTTTTCAAGCGCTTCTAGGAAATGTGATGATGTCACGACTATAAACAAAGTACTACTGAGATTCCAGCTACTCAGTCGATATGTTACTTAACCGGATTGTCAAGAGAAACCTTGAAATTCTTAGGTGAAAATTAGCCCACTGTTTTATTCCAGACATCTTTCCTACCAATACAAAAATATGAAGAAGGAAGAAGCAAGAAAAAGGGAAGCAACGCACATAATTACTTAAGCCATCTTCAATTATATTCGATCTCCCTGGAAAAGAAACCTAAACATATGTTTTGTATGCAGATGTAATGATTACAAATGTATTTTAAAAAGAAAGAGCTCCCTTGTTGTGACTGTTTTTCAATGGTGTATTTCAGAAATATTAAAAACCTAGAAAAACCCTAGCCAGTTAGTAAGTCCTAGTAAAAAACACAAATTAAATGAATTTGGCAGTCCTGGACCATTTTCATAGCGCTATTTTAACAGTGTCATCTCCCTGTGGATGGGAATACTAAGCATTTTACTGAAGAACTGAACTGGTTTTGTTTTCAGTACTTGCAAAATGAAGTACCTGAAAGCACTTTTGCATGTATTATTTATTCATCATGATAGAAAAATAGCTTTAACCTAATAAACTATGTTTAAGAGAATTTAGAGCAAAAGTTTTGTTTATGATAAAGCAACATGTTTAGTTCTTTATCAGTAGCTTAAAGCACCAAGTTTTCTTTATACAAATTAGACAGATGGTGCTTACAGTAGAATTTACTAAAGGTCTGTCACAACAAATGCAGCCAAGCTGCATATTTAATCACTGCAGAACCTTGTCTACCTGCAGCTGCCAACTGCTAATCCAATTTCCCTGATAAATGTGGCAAGAGACACGATCAGCAATAAAGAGCATCTAACTCCATTTTCCTGCAGGGCGTCTTTTGATGAACATTTAGGACGGAAGCACGGAGTGCACTGTGTGGCCCTGGCTTGTGGCAGCTGCATGCATTTTGAAGACACAGTTCTCAGGTTACTCACTTAATTCTGCCACTATCATTATGTTGCTATTGATCTCAGTAGCTCTTGTCTACACAGCATTACTCTAGATGAAGCTGAATCAGGCAGTTATCATGCATCAAACTTGCTCAAAAGCCTGGAGATTTCCCCTTAATTACTTGTGATTTTATTTGCAAATACCCTTAAAGTGTAATCAAGCAGTCACTTTCCAGGGTCGTTAAGAACTTGCTAGTTTAGGAATATATCACTGGCACTCCATTAAAATTTCTCTACTAAGATGGTTTCAAGCAAACCAGACAGGACAACATCAAAATTATTTTAAACTGAATCCTCACGTGAGATAAATACAGTTTCCTACAGAAAGGGTAATGTTATCAAATGACCTCCTTGTTCTATTTTGTAGGATTTATAAATTGAAACTAGAAGAGATTAATCCAGGATAGAAGAACTATGTCTATTTAATAAATGAAAAGCTATTAAATACATAAAGCAACAACAAATGAGAAAAACTAGAATTAAGTATTCATCGAAATAACCTTAAGCACTATTTAAAAAACAAAAACAAAAACCAAAACCAGCTTAATTCAAGGGATTATTGTGAACTGCACCTTCTGGTAATGTCAGAGATACAGGGCAGACAAGTTATTTACTACATATTGCTAGCATATCTGTTTATTGTCTTATGAAAGCAAGTGGATAAATATGATGACGCAGTATATACGTTTCTATCATATTTTAAAAAAGCAAATCAAAAATTACTTCGGGTTTCTTCAAAAGTACCACGTGTAGCCGAGGCTAGCACTCCAGCATGCATTGTTAACTATTTATTCAGTGACGGCAGAAGAGGAATCTCTTTAATGCAATAGTGCTCTAATATATTATCAACCCTGATGATGCAGCTTGTATCTAGCAAGTCTTTTTCTCCCCTAAAATATACTGTTGTTTTGACACAAACAGCTTGCTACACTTAAGGATTTTACTAATAAAACATAATGTTGTGTTAGATATTATGACTGTTGCCACAGCTGAACTGACTTGTCAAATCAATCCTAATATGGCTCCCACAGGCACATAAAAACCTTATTTAGCTATCAGTTATCCTAATCACTTTGTTCAGTTTAAGGGTGCAATACTTCAAGACCAGTTCCTATTTATACATATATGCCCAGCCATTTAATAAAGTCTTGATTTATATAATAAATTCTTGTTTGAAAAAATACTTTAAAGCAGCAGTGTTTTATCAAGTGTGTTACAACACGTTTCCTCATACCCCCAAATAAGCATGTTAATACACACACAAACAGGATAGTTGCATGGCAAAGGGGAATATCACATAGGAAACAGACAGGCTATCACTGAAGACAAATTTGTCCCTTTGATTATAAATGGGGATCAAATGGGGTCACTTGGTCTGTGAACGCTGAAAAATCCCAAGGCCTTGATAAAATCCTTGTACAAAGTTTGCTTAGGATAGTCATTCATAGCCTTTGTACCTCTACTGTCTACATTCCTAATTAAATCTGTCTGTGCAGGCATAAATATACATCTGACTATACAGGTATATACATACCAAGAGAGACAGAAGAGATGACAAGCTTGTTGCTAAATGCTTGCCTGACTATTAAGTTTTTCCCCATCAATAATTTCT
>NW_010274132.1:35096-53848 GCF_000690775.1 Eurypyga helias
TGCTTCTTCTTGTTCAAAACTACTGTTGAATATGTGAGTCAGACTTTCAAACGAAACTGTGAGGGGGAGCATGAAATTCTCAAACTCATCCTCGTCTTCACCTACAGGAAAAGAAACCAAAACAAAACAGCAAAAGCATCACATCATGTTCACACTGTTGTTCGGAAGGGTCGCTCTCTTCGGCTTGTATAGGAAAATCTCGCTGACATCACAGGAACTTTCATATGACCTACAGGAAAAAAATCCCAGAGGTTTGACATATTTTTACTGAGCTATAAACAACTTGTACCTGAAACTGGCACATCTCTGCATTTCACATCTTCCTCCTTTTTCTATTCCTGTTTTCTCTGTTAATCTAACAGCATTTCTTCAGCAGTATTTGTTCAGACTATTCACATAAACTCAAGACTCAACAGTTGAAAAACATTAAATTTAAACCCACATTAATGAGACCCGTTCACATGTGAACTCTGTAGTATGATGTTTAAATCACAATCTTTTATGCCTCATATATATTTGGTAGACAGAATGAAGCTGCAACGGAAATAAATCTGGACTGTGTTGGGGTTATTTGTGTAACACCGTTGCCTCACGTGTTTCAGGAGGTCTGAATTCAGAGTAAAAGAAACAAGATGTTGCGGTAGTGAATGAAGAGATTGTCTTGGTTAAGCAGCTGAAAGATAACCTGGAAGTCTCGATTGTTTCTTTTTTTATCATGATGCTGAACAAGTAAATATAAACGACACAACTTCTTAGAAATGGTAATTTGCATGAGGATTGGTACACCACACTATCTTTAGGCCCTTAATGAGGGTAGCTTGCCTCTCGCACGCAGATTCCCCTCGAGAGTAATTCAGAGTAGGAACTTAATTTATGTTCTTTAAAGAGCTCTTTGCTATAGGGCTTCTCTCCCTTCTCTCTTCACTGGCAAAGTCTGGCAAACTTAGTTGCAGTTGAAGCTAGGAGGAGTCTTTTGTGTGTCAAATTGGTTGTGCAAAGTTAGTGTAAGCTTTACAGTTTAGTTCCTACACTTCAAATACCCATCTGTAAAATGGGCCTAATTCCAGTCTCTTCTCTGTAGGGATACTGCGAAGACCCAGTCACTCACTCCAGTGCAGCAGTAAGAACAACAGCGGAGGCCAAGAAGAAACAAGGCCAGGAAGAAAAACTAGTCACAAGAGAAAGCAAAGCATGTACTAACACATCAATCCAGACGACAACACAATAAAAACAAACAAAAAAAAATATCAAAACACTCATTAGCTTCTCATTATGCTAGGATGACACATTTTCTGAAGGGGAAGAGGCACATATCCTCTGAGAGAATTAGTTGTGATCCTGCAACTAAAACTGCCTCGTAACAACGTAAATATTTACAATGGAGAGGGAAGCAAAGTTGCAGAGGCAACCCCAGTTATGGCATTTCCTCAGTTCTCAGTACCTGGCTTTGTGACCTGAACTGCTTTCCCTTTAATATAGGGCTTTCATGCCCAGTTTTCCAGAACTTTTTTTAAAAGCAAAGGAAATACTTTCAGTACCTTACTGCTAACTGCACTGGTCAGCACGCAGCCTTCATATCACAATCTGTGCTCAAGAACTTTCTTAAACTAGCAAAGTAGCTGACCAAATCTGTGACGTGCATCCTGCACCTGCAGCAGAGACGAAGAGAGGGGGACGCTTTGTGCCAGGCTTCAGAGCTACTGCTGGCAGCAACAGGGTCAGGTGGACTTTGGAAAAATCCAATCCTGTCCGCCTTTGCCTGTCTCCTTACTATCTTCTGTATGCTCCTTTTAACCAGTCAGTCTTTTTATTTATCATTTCTGGACCCTTGTGTCCTCTTCCATTACTCACAGTAAACCCAGACTATTCATCCAGCTTTGTATTTCTATCTCCTTCCTTTGCCAACTCCAGCTCCTCAGGCAGCTCCAGCACAGTATTAGTTTCTGTGCTCCCAATCTCTCCACTCGAGCAGCATCAGTTTCCTCCTACCCTCCTAGGAGCTAAATTATTTCTATATGAATTGCATATCCTGATGTCATTGTTCCTTTGATCACTTTCAGATTTTCCTTGGAGCAAAAAAATTAATAAATAAAGACCAATCATTCAGAAAGAGTCCTGTGCTGTAGTGTCCCATGCCAGCACACAGTGATTTGGATACTGCTCTATGCAGGGTAAGGGCTCAACTGCCATTTACAGAGTTCTCAGAAGAAGCCCAGGTTATCACAACACAGCAAAAGTCATACTCCATCTCACGTAGATGTTCCTATCATTAGAAGACAACCTCCATGCAGACACTCCGTACACATCCAAATTCAAGCTGAAAGCTTCCCTGAAGGCAGAATCTCAAGCACACTGCATTAAAAAGCTAAGACGACCAAAGAGCTCCCAGAATGTCCAGTGTAGATTGGGACCAACACCTTAACGATAAACCAGCTAGTCCTGAAAATGGGGTAAGGGGAAACCTTATGTGCTATTTCGGTTTTAAATTTCAGTGTAGGCAGTGAAGAAAGAATATACAATTAGGAACATATCTAGTATTTACCTATTAATAAAACAATTTGTAAGTTTTCAAAAAGCAACACAAATTACTACCTGTACAATTGCTTGCATTCCTGTCCAAGCCCCATTCACATCCCACGAACAGTACAGTATTAATAAGGAAAGGAAGAAACTATCCTGAAGAAACCTAGCATGGCAAACTGTTCCTTTTCTACAATTCAAACTACGCATACACATCCTTATCGTGTCCTTGGAAAGAAACGAGATGCCTCACTTGTAAGTTGTAGCAGATCTGTGTGTGGCTTACAGCAACAGCGTTTGAAACCTGCTTCACTTGGAGAGGCCTGGCAGTGAGCATGCCTGCGTACACCTGTAAGTACAGGACACTGACAAATCATGCTGGGTAGCTCCTGAAGGTTTTTTCTACAGCTTAGATCTACTCCTTTTGGTAGTGCAGAAGGAAAAGTGATAAAAACGTATTAACTCTAGTAAAAAACTTTCATTCAAACGTAACTTTTACTGATATTCTTGTATTAGTTTTGGTTACTATATTCTTCACACAGAAGAATATTCTGTTTACTTCAGAAATCTTGGACAAAATAACACAATTCTAAATGCCAAAAAAACCCCATTAAAAGCCACAACCCAGGGCACACAAGGAATTCAAACTATAATCATATTCATATGTGGCTGAAGTAATTGAACAGAAACAAAGTGAATTTAGAAAAAAATACCAATTAATGCATTACTGTTCTTTCCTATTACAATTATTTTGCCAATCCTTCCAACAGCACATTGTTTAAAATGTAAATATTCTGAATTTACTGTATTCAACTAATGTCCAAAAATATTTCTACATCAATTAGAACAACCTCACCAATAAATATTCATCTTAATTTTGTTTCCATTTAAATTGTTTAAAGGATTTCCTATAAAGCTCTTAATCTAATGTAAGAAAAAACCCAGAAAAGGAAACGGGTAGAATGCTTTTTTGTCTAAAAAAATGCCAGTGTGCACAACTTGAAAACATCTTTTGATTCACAGGGTAAGAACACTGCCATTTAATGCTTGTGCAAAAACATGGAAAGGAGAGCTTGCATACACCTCACTTTTTAAATTTGGATCCTAAAACGCAACTTGTATGTGTCTCCAGATGTGCTGTTCTATCAGTTTGAATCCAAATAAATTAATTCCAGTAGGAACACCAAGGACAACAGCCAAAAGATCGATGTCTGCTTTTTCCAGATACTCCTAATCATTTCACATCTTGTAGAGTTGTTAATCCAGAGGAATCACGACCTTTATCAGCGTGTAGCCAGTCCTAAGTCACATGCCTGCATCTTGTCTGACACATATTTACACCACCTCTACTCTGAGATGTAATTTTTAACACCCGTGATCTTGTTTTTACCAAATCTTTTCTTCCCCTTGTAGGAGAGGTTACTGAAACTGCATGTGTAACTCATTTTATATTAGAAAATGTGCCTATTGCTTATGGTATACAACACTGAGCCAGTTCTCCAAGCAGTTTAACTGGAAGTAAAAGCAGGTCCAGCTCACAGTTGCTGGTGTGTGAGACGCTGACAAATGTCGTTCAGTCCTGCCCTGAAGGTAACCGCTATCGGCACTCTTCGCCAGCAGACAGCGCAGGCACCCATTACCAGCACGGAGGGCAACGACTGTTGGCTTATGACTGCGTCAATCTCTCCTGCACACAAACTGCTGGGTTAAGCCCTTCTGTGGGGGCTGGAAATGAGTACACAAAAGACATGCCACCTTATTTTTTGAAGAGCCTCAGCAGCAGCTCCCCTGGGAACACCTACAGGCATCCACCCTCACGAGAGTGGTCTGAAAGGCAGATCTGCAGCAGACATAAGGCCACAACCCTGCGTGGAGTCTCTGATCAGAGCAGAGGCACTTTGAGATGTGCTGCATTCCACCATCAGCGTCTTTAGCATATGATTTCCATGTCCATTTAGACAAGCCCAGCCGTCCCCGTTTAGACAACGGAGAGCCAATCATGCAGATGAAGTTCTGCATTTTAATTCAATGGCCAAGGGCAGTGCCTGGATTGTCCAGACGAGGGCCACAAAGATGATCAGAGGGCTGGAGCCCCTCTGCTATGATGAAAGGCTGCAAGAATTGGGCTTGGTCAGCCTGGAGAAGAGGAGGCTCCGAGGAGACCTCATTGCAGCTTTCCAGTACCTGAAGGGGCTACAAGGAAGCTGGGGGGGACTTTTTACAAGGGTCTGTAGTGACAGGACGAGGGGTAACGGGTACAAATTGAAAACAGGGAGGTTTAGATTAGATATCAGGAAGAAATTCTTCCCAGAGAGGGTGGTGAGGCACTGGGACAGGTTGCCCAGAGAAGCTGTGGATGCCCCATCCCTGGATGTCTTCAAGGCCAGGCTGGATGTGGCTTTGAGCAACCTGGTCTAGTGGAAGGTGTCCCTGCCCATGGTAGAGGAGTTGGAACTAGATGATCTTTAAGGTCCCTTCCAACCCTAACCATTCTGTGATTCTATGATTCAAAGTGACCGCATCCTTCACCACATCTAGCTATTAAAGCATGCACTGGGCTTTAGACGTGTGTACCCTCTCTTATGTCCAAAGGACAACTCAAAATTTAACCCCAAGTGAATGTTTAAGTACTGCTGGTTGAACTGCAGAACTCTTGTCAATATTTATTTAAAAGCTCCAGTGTCTTGGTATATTGGGAACTTGCATGAAGAAGTGAAATGAAAAACCCCTTCTACTAGAAGCTGGAATGTTCTGGTATAATCAGTACGTCACCTGGAAATACAAAGCACTTAGGTGCTGAGTGTTGTACATTCTCATAGCTAACAAAAAAGTGCTTCCATGCAAAACATTAGCTCATCTTCCTTCTTTACCCAGCCAGAAGGCAAACAACAGATACGGTGTTATTGCTTAATGCCACACACCTCAACAGATGACAGGCAGTGGTTTAAATACCAACTGTAACATATTTACTACACAATTAAGCTGATAGGTTTAATAACCTTAAAAATTCATAGTATTACATAAGACAGCCAGGTGTCCCAGCGACACGGGAGAAGAACCTTACCTAAGTCTACCATGAGAAGACGGGTGAGAGCGGTGTAGAACACTGTCCGGCACCTAAGGTCACCGAGGCTGTAATTATCACTGATGCCCAGGAAAGGGAAGTGCTTACTCTGTTGAAACATC
The DNA here is from genome assembly GCF_000690775.1 of Eurypyga helias. Taxonomy (NCBI): domain Eukaryota; kingdom Metazoa; phylum Chordata; class Aves; order Eurypygiformes; family Eurypygidae; genus Eurypyga; species Eurypyga helias. The sequence continues at coordinate 40,803 of NW_010274132.1, forward strand.
AGCATATGAAAAGTTAAGTGTTCTACAGAATTCACTACACACAATGTTTTTGAACATAATAAAGAAACTTACTGTGTGATTCTGAAGCATGAATTTCACAGCCTCTATTTTCACAAGCTTTTTCAGGAGGCTGTAAGTAGCACGTGTTAAGGAAGACTTGTCCTTGCAGCATTAGCATTACCTTACCAGGTTGTACAAACTTGCAGGAGTTTTTAGTGAGACAAAAATCCTAACTGAAACAACCACCAATATACATTAAAAAAAAAAAATTGAATTTCATCTAGAATTTTATGTCAAAAGATAAGCTTTAGAACATTAAAGACCATAATCTATTATTAATTAAGCAATTACTTTTCATGTCATATATTCTAGTCACAAAAGAGACGAATGAACTAAACAACTTTTATAATTAAACGGAGAGTTTCTGATAATAAATGGTGCTGTTTTTTCCCCAGGTAGACATGTTATCAGCATGTAAAAAAACCCAAACAATTGCTTTTGCAACTACCTGTGTTGAAGAAAACCGGGACCTGGCAATGGGACTGGCAAGTCCATTTTGGCAGGCCTAAACAGCTCCGAAGTAATGGCCTCAAAATCACAAAGGTCATCTTCCCGACCCATCAAAAATCACAATTTGTTTCAGTTGCAACAGATAAAAATACATCTCATACATGCTAAGCTGTGTTAAACACTTCAGCAAAGCATTTTCACGTGTGTAAGAACTGCACAGAAATGTCTTAAAACGTACAAAGCTTTGGAGCCAGAACCAAGCCCATATAAAACATAAAGCCAGCCCGATGGGCTGCTGCTGTGCATGAACTGACACCTCCCACTCCACCAACTGCCTAAATTCAGGCCAGAACAGTCCAGAGGGCAGGCAACCACAGCAGTTCAGCCTCGGGCCCAGCACCCAAGCTCTGCTCCCAGTGCAGCCCTCAGGAGGGTTTACTGGTCGGGTCTGTGCAGTGCTCGAGCAAAGCTACGCGACGCCGGGGCTGAAGCTCAGGGCCCTGCTCCAGCAGGATGAGCGTGGGTCCGTTTGCACCTGCCTGTACACAAAAGCTCCCAGGGAGACGCACGCCAAATGAGAGCAACGTTTCTCCTGGACTGCATGTATTCGACAGGTCACACGTTCTGGCATGACCTACCAGACAGGAAATGTAACGTGTCTTAATGTCTCTTTGAAAAAGCGTGAGAAATCCTACTAAATCGAAAGTAGAGTTTGCAAAACTACGTTCTAGAAGCCCTTATAGACCTGTTTCACAACTTGAATCCTTTCCTAGCCGGGTGAATTATGAACACCTTGAACGGCACGGGCACGCGGTAATGCCCTGTCTCAGATGAGTCAAATATTTGGGGTCGGGCACAGGAGGTGATCCTGTGTATGCCAGTAAGAGCCACCTGACATCTCGCCGAGCTTTTGTGCAGAGGTCACGGCTGCGTGGGGGATGTTTGCAAACAAGGAACGAGAGAATGGTCCAAGCCATGGCCTGGCTTTTCCGACATCTGCCTCTCCTTCACCTGACATAACACTGCGGTATGACTTTTGGCAAGTCCGTAAAACTCCACTCTTTGGGGATGGGGATATAAAAGGCTTTGTGACAGCCAAATATACTAATGCATGTCTTCAGGCACGCCATGGAAAAACTCAAACCCCAGAAACATTCATAAGCACCGAAGGCTTCAAATGAATGACTCAGGAGCTTGTACGTTCTACACTGACTATTACCAAACCAGGACTCCGTAGCTCAGCGAACACCATCGATCCCTGGCACTGATGAAGTTCTTTAAGAAATAATCAGTATGATCATGTAACTTTAGACTGCACAGCAGTACCAGCCAAAGATTTTACAAACCACTACCCATAACACTTATTATTGTTTTGGGTTTTTTTGAGTGCTTGTTTCATGCTGCCATTCCTGCACATAACTGATTGAACAGTTCCATTACTTTTATGGGAATATACAATTCCCATTTAATTTTAAATGGATTACATTCTCTTTAAACAGTTAAAAGTGTAAGAATAGGTTTTATAGCTGCTACTGGAAAAATCACCTAATCCAGTTTCAGGATGATGTCCCTTTGTCCATCTATAGTATTTGACACAGCATTACCTGCTTTTATATTGTAAAGCCACATGGTTGTGGTTTTTTCTCCCCTCCGCTACAAGGGAGAGCTTTTCATAACATAAGGCTAACAAAGACATGGAAAAAGAATTTTTGAGATACTATAAATATTTTACCCCAAGTTACTGTACAAAGTAACAATGAAACTGTAGTTATTTTGCTACGAAAATATACCGTGGAAAAGTTAATTATTAGAAAGAACTAAACATGCATGAGGGAGCACTATGGCTTCAAAGACATAACGGGAGGACTAACATATTCCATTATGTAAATGAATTCAAAGATATTTCACGACTGATCAGCTAGGAGGGACATAATGATTTATAATTCAAATAACTGAGCTTTGAAATCAAATTGGGCTAATATATTTCGAAATATGCAAACCTGGAATAATTATGAAAGCAATGTAAACCATGACACCGGCTCCAAGCATTTGTTGCCTTTGTTGTTAATACTATCTCATGCTTTTGCTTCTTTATTTTCCTGTTATGCACTACAGGTGCTTGAATGATGGTTTGCTTTTAATTCTAGAGTATCCTTTAGAAAAAGTCTATTATACACATAAAAAAAGAAAAATGCCGATTTCTAAGACTGTGTAGAAGCTGATTGACATACAGGAAAGTACTGAAATTAAATAAATTATTTTAACCTTTCAAGCTAGCCACAATTTAATCTATATCAAATACTGAAAATTGATCCACTGGATCCAGCATCTTAACAATACACTATGTCTTTCAAAGCAATATATACTTAATGCTTTTTAAAAAACCCCTAATATAATGTGAAAAGGCCAAAGTTTGCAATGCCAGGAAGTAGTTATAAACTACTTCATATGTTTGAAATAAAAAGTACTTCAGTATTATTATTAAAAAAAAACTATTGGTAGAGTTTTTTATAGGAAAAAAATACATATCTTTAAAAGCCAAAATGACCAGTGAAATTGGGTTGTACATCATTTTCTGGGAAAAAGGAAAAACAGCCTCGACAGGTGTAATTTATCATTTTTCTGATTTAATACCAAAGAAATATATTAAAATAATAAAAAGAATCCTGAAATCCTCAAAATTTGTAGTGATAAATAGCCCTCCCTGTCTTTATTGCATTATGCCTACTAACAGAAATATTGCATGGTGGATTTTGCCAGACAAGGACGATTATTTTCCAATAAAAAGTTGCATATTAAATTCCAGCACAAAAAGTGGGTGTCTAATACTTTTGAAATCTTTTATGGTTTGCCAGGGAACACAATTTTAAACTTAACTAATACAACATCACGGTGAAGTGAACCAGCATTAAAGCTGTCTTTGTACAACCCCACCCATTGAAGCAGAACAGCTGCTGCTCTCAGACTTTTCTGAAGTATTTCCCCTGAACAGTAATTGAATACATTTTTAGTATGTAAGTTTTAAGTTAATCTCTCTTTTGACTAGTCTTTAAACATTTCCCATTGATGTTTAAGATGTGTATTTATGAAGGCAGTGCTGCTTTACATCCTGACTAGGCACAGGGGTCTCAAACTGCTCTGGCAACAGTTAGCAAGTTTCTGCAAAGAAAAAAACCCCACAATTTCATCACAATTCTACTCTTCAGGAGAACTTAGGTCATTAAATACCTACTTTTTCTCCTTTCTAGATCCTGATACCATCATATTTATTTCATGAGCACAAACTCATTTGTTGTAAATGCAATTTCACTAGTTCAAAAATGGAAACTTTGCAGATGTTTCAGCCTTGGAAAAGTATTATTTGCACCAACAGTTTACACTGACCCTCATTTTTGAGAGCTACCATGTGAATACATGCCTTTGAAAGCCTCCTCCAGAACTAGGAAATGCTAGATGCTTGTTGGACTTAGCTGTACCATGAGGCTGATTATTTCAGCCAGCACACATACACTATAAACAAACAGGCAAGCGCTTTAAGTTAGGTGCATCCTGTTAAATTTCTTGCTTATTTTGAAAGTGTGTGGAACCCTACTGAAGCAATAGGTATATAGTGTAAGAGAGGAGAGCGCTCATTACTCCCTTCATAAATCTTATTTCTGAAATAAATGTCTCCTCTCTGCTTTTGTCGAATTCCTTCGTAATATTTCACTTCCAAGTCCTTTCCAGTCCTATTTCTGTGATGCCATGAGGACATAAACATATGCATATTTAAAGTATAAAGTTAGCTGCTTAATGGTATTTCAAGTAAACATACGGAAGTACACACCATATGATTTTCATTTCACTTACGGACTGCGGAACCCCACACTCATCCTTCAACCCAAGGAAATATATTAAAATTCTTCTTATACGATTAGAGTACTATGGAGAAATAAAATGATACCAACTGTCATATTCCAGGTGCCTTCCCCTCTGCTTGTCTAACAATATCCTCTAGAAAATTACCAAAAAGTTGTTTTTATTTTGAAATAGCGAAGGATTTCAATATTGAGTGTTTTCATGAGTTCTGGTGGTTTATTATCTGTCGTATATCTTTAAATATTTTGTCACATCAAAAATAGCTACTACTTTTTCTTCAATCTTCTTGCTCAATTGAGTGAAAATGCAAAGAGCAAACATTCTTCTCCAACTTATCCTAAGTAAGTGAATATTAGAAAGGTTTGCAACAGATAGCAAGTCAGCATCCACTATTTGGGTAAGAATTTCACAAAAACACTTGAACCCAGACAAAAATCCACATGCAAAGTCATGGCTGTTTATCAGTAGTAATGATGACACTGATACAGTGAGGAAGTCAAAACTGGACAACAATGAAATGTGAAGAGGCTTCGTATCTTAGTTGACCCGTAGAACCAAATCTGTTCTCAGCTGCTAACAGAGCCAATCCTGTTCTCAGTGCTGAATTCACCAATGGTATTGACTTCAAGAAGATTAGGAGTGGGACAGATGAGCATAAGCAACTAGTTACATGACTTCTCTTGTGCTGGTAAGAAGTATGTGGAAATAAGCACACCTTTTAAAAACTAAGCACAGAAAAAGATGAACCAAAAAGAATTTTAATAACCTAATTGGTTGAAAAATGTGGCGTACAAAACAACAAAATATTAATTTTTACCTCATATTAATTTTTACCGTATTATTTTCAAATAATATGTTGTGCTGTACACAATGAAAAGGATATCCAACAGAAAGGTCATTTAGAAACTGAAGAGTTCTTGAAATCACGGGCTCACATCTTCCCCGGTATTTAAGATTTGTAACTCTAGAATAAACAAAACAAAACCAAAGAGTGATGTTTTATAACACACCTTTATCTTTTTGAGAAGTGCAGTGCAGAATTTCAGAGCAGTAGGGTATTACACTATGAACGTATTTCTGATATGTCTTAGGATTTTCCATTTGAGACAGAAAGTGCTATAAAAACATTCCATGTCTTTTTCCTGAACAAGGGACTCAAGCATTTTTAGAATACAGTAACAAATACATTCATTTTAAAAAATCCATCATCTGTCACAATGAAATAAATTATCTGAAGCGTAACCCTACTTATATCTATCTCACTTTTCAACATACTATCTGGCCACTTAACCTCTGTAGTACTCTCTACCCAATTCGTCACACATAAAACGGAATCACTATAAATTTCCTAGGAAAAATTCCATCGGAGAAATGGGCCACAGAAAAGGTAGGGGCCAAGTCACAGAGCGACTGATACACCCAATTCCCAGTGAAACTCTGCCTTGAGTTTCGTTCTTGAACTAATCCCTATTTCTCCTCCTCCTTCCATCAAACACGTAACTAATGCCAAGATACACAGGGGATACTACATTTCCCTAACTGCAACCACTTTCAGATATAGGCATTTAGGAAGCATGCTCTGATTATGAAGTTATGAAACACGATAACACTAGACCTATTATCAGTCCTTGGGGAATGCCACATAAAACAACTTACCATTTTTGACAGCAAACTCTTACGGTTCGCCTTTCAGTGAGATCATGCAGCTAACACCAGGTGACAACAACTCGCTCTACTACTCTCCATAGGTTAAGTGTGAGACACGGAGCACAGAGCTGGGACCCTCTACAGCACCTGCTGTACCGTGTGCCGGTCAGCGCAAGGACACCGGAGTGACCCGGGATGGAACCCTCTGTGTTCCCCTTGCTGTGATTTGTTAGGGGGCGAAGAGGTGGCAGTAGCCTTCACCTGAAAGGGGTACATCGATGCCAGGGAAGCAGAGGAACGTAACTTTTCTCAAAAAAGAAGTGGTTACAAGCAGTTAAGAGTTACTGATCTTGTAGTCCGCCATGTCCGTGCTTTCTTAGGGGAACGCTGTGTAAACCAGAGTCAACAATCTTACTGAAACCTGAATGTCTGGTGTTTGTTTCTGTTGTAACCTTCAGCCAGTGAGTCCAAAAAGAAATTAACATATCCCACATATATTTATGACTTAATTATACACTGACTACTAGTAACTTTTCCTAACAGTCCTTTGAGAATCCAAGTTGGGCTGATCAGCCTATAACAAGCTGCTTCTTCCTAGTTCCAAGACAAGTACTGTACCCTACTCTTCTGGGACCTCCACCATCACCCTTCATTGCTGAAAAACCCAAAAGAAAGTTGAATGCCCCCTTGCGTTGAATCTCTTAAGGCTTCTGAAACCGCATTCGTCTGGAGAAATACAAATCAGGCTATCCCAGCCTTTTGAAACACAGCCCGTTCAAAGGAAAAGGCAGCGTGGCTTCGTGGCTCAGGAGCCCTGGCACCTATTCCTGATCGTCATATCAAACTGCGAGGGTGTATCCTAAACTGCCAGGTGATAAAGAGTAAGTAGTTTCAGATTTGTATGCCTGTTTCTTTGTCTGTAAAATATGCCTAATGATTCTGACATTCAGCTGTTAGATCTACTGATGAAAGATCATGATGTAAGAAGTATAATCAGTACCAGCTCTTTATACCGTGAGGCAACAGGATTTTAATGTTGGGAATATCAAACTTGAAGAAGAGATGTTAAATGCCTTAAAATCAGCACTGATTAGTGTTTTTACATGTTCATGGGCTAAGGAATGTACTACACCACATAAACTAACTCTCTTTTTCAGGAAGTTATAAACTCAAGAAGGCAGTTTAAAGCATCTAACTGCTTAGTATTATTTGCTCAGGAAAAGGCAAATAACAATGCAATTACCAAAGCAGTATTCCTCAATTTAGATTTACAAACATACATTGATCTACTCTATAACATCTCTCTATGAAGAGCTACAGAGGTTCCGACTGCCTTATAGAAATAGCCCATTCTAGCAAGTCCACGTTGCTACTATGGGGAGTTCTGGAGACATTTGTAGTCGCACTGAATCCTTAGCAAGTATACACCATACAAAGCAATCAAAATTAATTTGGACTACCTGGATTTGATATCAATATCAAAATCATAAAAAGGCCATTTTCCAAAGAACAAAATCTTTTTTCCTGCACTAGCTAGACGTAAGACATTTAAGGAAAAATAAGAAGTCACAGTGACAGCTTGAAGAGAAAATTAAAACTGTATAAGGAAGGCTCTTCATCCAACATTCAGGGTACTTTTGTATACATCCATTTTTCAGTTCATGGTTGTATTTGGATGTTGAAAGATGAAGTAATAATATAAAAGCTAGAAAGAACTAGTGAGTGAACAGAGGTTGAAAATTTTCAAGTATAATCATAGCAATTTCCATTTCTGTTTCTGCCTTACCAATACCAGGCAAGATGAAAGACACATAAAATGTAATATTTTAAGAAACGTCTACAAAACACTATAAGCATCTGAGAAAATTTGTAAATATCTAGAGAGGAATCTCGTAATATAAAAAAGCAGTTTTCTACTACATAGGGAAGAGAAGCCAAGGAATGAAAGAGGAGAAAAATTTACAGCTCTCAGAGAAATCATGGCGAGGCAGCACTTAAATCCAAGCGCTAGTATCCTTGCCGCTCTCTCTCATGTGGCATATTGATTTAAAATATGAACTAAATGAAACAGTCAAAGGAAGCAATCGACCTTTCGGAGGAGTTACAGAAAACAAGAGCTTCACCAAAAGCTACACCAATGCCAAATTCACCAAAATATTTATGGTAGAAGAGCACTGAACACATGTAAAAGGCAACCACAAAAAAGTGGAAATAAAAAATGGCAGAATATTTCCAATGTTGGTAACAATACCAGTATGAAAATACTGAACTACACACAGACACACAAAACTCCAAAAGAGCAACAGTAACACTGATTCATGCTGAAAAGCTGTAAGAATTTAAGAATTCTAAATGAAACAGCAGTAAGAATCCAGTACACTGCCAAATACTTAGTTTGCCTTTGGTAAGAAGAACAAAACCTTAGCTTCTAAAAGTGGCACCAAAGAAGCTTCCCAACTTGCCAAGCTCTGAACCCTCCAGCTTGCTGCGAGACTTTGTCACAACTGTTTACTAATGCAGTTCCATCAGCACATCAAACATCTCTTCCCTTACCACAGTGACTTCAAAGTATTTTAAGAGGCTTTGTATTTTTTACCTAAAATCTAGAAGTGAAAGGTAAATAATGGTTATATGCTCCAATTTACAGTTCTCTGGGAAAGATGTTGCTGTATCACCCACAGAAGAATCAAAATTCTTTGCACGTTCCAAGCCATTATGATATTTGGCCAGGGAAAGAATCGCGGCAAAGATACTCACTTCGAGCCTCTCAAATCCATCTCGTGACCTTTTTTCCCCCGCAAAACCTATTCTACAGTCATTCATTTCCTGTCCTGTCCCCAGTTTACAATTTGGAGAAAGACCTCTTCAGACACATGGACTGTATCACACTACTCTTACAAGCTCAGCAAAGGACAACCCTTCATACACGATGCAGCAGTCCCTATGGCAGCAGTGGATGGGCAATGATACTGCCGGAGCACAGGAGTGGAATGCGCAGCTCAGAAGACAGAATGGAAGCAATTTAAGAAGAGAATTTTAGAGGAGGAGACAGAATCAGGGATGCGAGGCAGAAAAGCAAAGTATAGTCAGCACAGAAAAGGGAGCGCTGATGAGCGAGTGTATATTGTACAAAGACAGCAAATCCGTTTGGTCACATGGATGGTGGGTACCTTCTCCATTGACCACTGCATCCCAAGGTGCTCAGAGATTGCTTACAGGCCATTTGTAAGTGCCCAAAGAATTAATCCATCCTCTTTCCAGGAGGCCTTGAACCCTTCCTCTGAAATGAAACGGGCAGGTACGTTATCACAAGCTGAAGCTGAGGAATCCCAGGAATGCTGTACTACCTGCACATGCACAGGCCATTGTGCCTCACGTGCACAGGAGATTAGGCAATATGACCAAGAAGCAGTTGCAAAGGGTAAGTTGCAACCAGTGGGAAGAGATGACAACTGCTGCAAATCAGCAAGGTTGGGTGTGATGGTTTGCTTGCCTGTCTGTGAACCATGTAAATTAAGGAACAGTCTTGGTCTCGAGTTAAGGATATTGCATTATAAAAATTGTATGGATAAAAAAACCCCAAAAACATTTAAAATAAAACTTTAAGCAACTTAAGTTGCTTAAGGTGTCTGCTATCCAATTCCCATTAACATGCAAGAAAAACGGGCATCCAAATCCCCTAAAAGACTATGAAAATCTCTTCCTTACATGGTACTAAAGTTTCAGTAATAACGAAGATCACAATGTGTTGGCAAGAAAGCTCTGTACAGTCATGTTTTAATTATTTCTTGTGGATTATCATAATTTAAAATGAAAGCTCTCTGTGGTTCAATGACAATGATTGGATATATACTTTTCATTAGAGCTGGACAAAGGTGAATAGTTAAAAAAAAGCACATGCTGTCATGAACAAAAGTGCCAAGTTTTAGTTTGCCATGACTCGTGAAGTCATATCAGAATGACTGTTCAGAAAAATATTCATAGATCCAGACTTTTGCACTTAGGTATGACTTAAATATTGTCACGTGGTAAACCTCTCTCTACATGGATGCATGTATATGTGTATCTACTATAGTGTAAATCATTACAGCAGCAAGAGCAAAAACCATCCTTCGGCAATGTTTGGATACGCACCCTCCAGTCATGCTTCAGTTATTTTATCATGACCAAGAATACTAAATATTTGGGCAAATATTTCGTAAATCTACTTCATGAGAAGGAATTACAAGAGGCTCCCAAATAATAAGTGAAGACACGGAAAGGTGCTTGCAGTCAAAATAAATACCAGACACTTTTGGCCAAATGCCCAGGACAGGCTCAAGGAGCAGATGGAATCCAACCTAATACTTGCTTGTCTCTCACCTACAGGGGCAGGATCAAGGCAGGTAGGTACCTACTGCTCAAAGGGATGCCCACTGGAAGGAGAGGACCACTGCCTCATGGGTCCTGACCTTGATCCACTTCCCAGTAGGCCAAGAGGCCTAAGAACACATGGCATGGCTGTATTGGGAGCAAGTAGGAGCAACATGAAAGAGAGCTCCAGAGATGAGTCTGTGCCTTAGAAAACAGGGCAACAGAAAAAAGTCTAACGAGACAGGCTGGAACCTTAAGTCAAGTCCTTCTCCAGAATCTTGTCATCCACTGCAACCCTACTAGCTCCTTCAAAATCCCTTTGCCTTCTCCTGCCTGTTTTCACACGCATGTAACTCCTCCCAGCTTATCCCTCCTTGCATCTACTCTCCTCTTGCTATAATGGTGTACACAGCTAAGACGACTTAAGATGCCCTGCGTAGCAGAAAAATTTAGTTTCGAGAACAGATATTTTTTCAGCTGATCTTTCCCCTTCGACACATACACCCTATAAGGTGATGGTCAAAGCAAGCAAAGACAGCGGATGCTAAAAGAACTATTCTATAAAATTCCTGGCGTGACTGTGATAAAATACAGCCATTAACAGATATTCTGACTACATAAAACTCCATCCCTTCAGAAATGGTTTAACAGGAATTCAGTAAAAGGCACATTCATTAACTGCCAATGAAAAAGTGATAAAAGGTCTAGGATCTGATGTGACAGTAGTACTTTAAACTACAGTCAGAAGGTCTAAAGGACACCTATTACATTGACAAATCTCAAAATATTTCAGTACTTTGAAGAATATCTATTTCATGCAGCCTTTATTGAATAAAGTGAGCAGTGGCTACTGCAGCTACTAGTAGCAATGGCACAAGTATTTCAAATTGTTTTCTGTTAATAAAACTCACCGCATTTGATCACCAAGCCTCCACTGCAAAGCTGCTACTAATGAATTCAAAATAACAGATTAAAGCTACATATGTGGAAGCAAACTACTGAAAAGAGAGACATCTGGGAAAAGACAGCTCAATACAAAATGAGTTCAAAATCCCAAGAAATCAAAGAAAAATGACATTTATACATCTAAACATTCCTGAGCTCACACTGGACTTCAGGAAACTAGACGCTCCCCGTGTCAAACAGTAAGTTATCACAAACAGAGATTATGGCTCTAATGGCAGAACAAAAAAATAATTAATGTGTCCTGTAGACTACAACTTGTTTGGCTACCATAAATTCAATGCTGTGTTCATTCCTCACTCCAAATCTAAATGCTTCCTGCATGCATCCTTCATTGGATTCTTCCATGGCAGAGTGGAATGAAATAACCTGACATTGTCTTTTGATCAGCCACAGAGCTAACGGCACATTACAACAGGGTACTTTCTCCAACACTGTCTGATCTGAAAGACTGGTTGCCATTAGCCAGGCAACAATATTCTTTCAAGCATAACTCTTCTATTTCACATAATGCTCAGCATTAACAAAACAGGAATTATGCAGTGTGAACCATTGCTGTGCAGTTACGAGATGAGAACAGCACCACTTTAACAAGGAAGTGCACACGAAATACCTCCTAGCATTTCCTTTCAACCTAGCAAGCAACGTATGACGTTTCACCTACCTCAAGATAAAAAGCAGACCTGTAGGGTAAGACAGAACAGTAGACTAGTAGCTTTCTAAAATAATGGTGTGGTTAAAACCAGTGACTACACCCACAAGAGAAGAAGGTGAGTGGTTTCACCGCCATGTACCCCACCCACTGCTGTTACTAATACTGGGAATTCCCAGCAACGGCACCAGAAACACCGCCAGACTGGATTTCCCCACCAGACCCTAGTTTTTGGATTACAGAGCAGTAAGTTATGGTTTCACACCCAGGTTTTCCAATTGGCATGCTATCACTGGGGAGAAGGTAGTTTATCTTAATTGACACAAACATGAATGTGTTTATACAGTGGTTTCACACCTAACTCCTAAAGCTACTGACTGAGTTGTCCATTTCAAGCTGGAACATCCGTGCTGTAAAATGAAATTGATCTTCAATTTAATCAATGAACAGTTCACAAAGATGCTGCACGTTTTTAGAAAAATACAGTAAGACACAAGGAAAGAGAAAATAAAAGCATAGCGTGTGTAACCTAAAAAGCAGCACTGACTTTTGCTTTTTACATGCCTAGTTTTCTATAAAATATTCCATGTAACATGAAAACCCTAACTATGTTTTTTCTTCATTTACAGTTCTTGTGCAAATAGAGCCCGATCCAATCTAAACACGTGCAGTACTTGTCGTACAACTTGTTAAATGAGACTGTTATTTCCTCAACTGGCAAATGCAACAGGAATTTCCTCTCAATGGCAGCAACAGGTAGAAAAAGAGAAGCATACTGATGCAACTGTCTGAACAACACTCCTCTTTCCCCACTTTTTCCACAGCTGTTGAAGTTTCACTGTAGTTTGAAACAACAAAATGAAGCTGTGCTGGTTGTGGCTAGGATAGACTTCCATGTCTTCATGGTAGCTGGTCTGGGGCCGTGGTTCGGATTTGTGCTGTGAACAGTGTTGGTAAGACGGGGATGTTTTAGGTCTGGCTGAGCAGTGCTGACACACAGCCAAGGCCTTTGCTGCTCCTCACCCCACCCACCAGTGAGGGGGCTGGGGGGGGGAGGAGAAGG
>NW_010274132.1:53984-91563 GCF_000690775.1 Eurypyga helias
ACCCAAAACCATTCTGTGATTCTATGATTCAGCAAGAGCTGAATCACCCTCTGCTGCTGTGGAAGTTTATCTAGAGCTCCCTTCCAACCCCTACCATTCTGTGACTCTGTGAATTTGGAGTGATGGTGTTTGTCTTCCCAAGTCACCGTTACACGTGACGAAGCCCTGCTTTCCGGGGGATGGCTGAACACCTCCCTGCCCACAGGAACTGGGGAGTGAGTTCCTTGTTTTGCTTTGCTTGTGCATGGTTTGTTTCACGTATTAAACTTCAGTGTTTATCTCAAGCCATGGGCGAGGGGCTGCGTGGGGTTCAGTTGCAATCTGGGGTTAAACCATGACAGAAGCCTAGCCATGCAGTACCATAACACGGACTACTTCCAGAAAGTTTTGAAATATTGAAGAATCCATCAATATTTTTCCATTCATCACCCTCGATTTACCTGTCATCAAAGCTTACTCCAGATAAATATCAGGGTTTGATGGGTACTATTGTTATCCTAAGGCAAGACATAACACTCGGCTTCTGGTTTCGAGGAAGCAACGAGTTTATGCCTTCTTTTCCACAGAAAAGTTAAGTCATATTAGAAAATGACCTTGTCTTAATTGCTACTATTTCTCAAGGTTTGTAGTCATGGCAGCAAAAGACAAGCCATGTTTAATACTGTCCAAACAGGTCACAGCTAACCTGGCAACATCAGTAGAGATGTTTCTCTAGTAGGTCAAAGTCTACTCAGAGAATTATTTAAAGGTCTTGTAAGTCAGAAGACATGAAGTAAATGATGGGATACAGCATCTTCCTCACCGCAGAATAAAGTGGTAAGGTACTTGTTTCTCTTTCTCCAGGCACACACAGAACTCAGTGTCTCCTGGGGACTCCCAGATTTTTTTAGTGGATATTCACAATTTTTCATAGGGACCATTTTGTTTTACTTCAAGAGCAAAACTGATTTGAGATAAAACTCTTTTTGAGTCAGGAGAAACTATCAAATCTCATGAAGGACATAAGTAATAAAAGACAAAATCCTGGTCGTGCTGCTGGCACCCAAGGAAAGCGGCTGCAGCAGAGGCATGAGAAAAACGCAGCCTTCTCCAGAGTAATTTTCTAGGATTATTCTTAAGAGAAAGTATTGCAACGCTTATCTGCCAGAATACCACATCACCTCATTCTGACAAATGCCAGATGTGACAAGACAGCTAATAATGCCCCATGCCTCCTTCAGTATAAGGCCTTAAAACGCCCCTCTGTGAATCCGTATTTTTAAGAGTGCAAATTTTGCCAGGTTTTGCCAAAAATCAATCCAAAAAAGCCTGCCCAAACCAAAGATTATTTTAACTTGGTCAGTTCCCCACCGTGAATTGCCATGAAGTTTTACAGGCAATTCCAGTGGCATCTGAGGGTGCTAGGAATGAGAACTGGGCAAGGGCAGGACTGTTTATGCCAGGCTATTACTCGACAAGAGTCCATGAAATCTCAGCTCTGTTCTCCCATAAGCCGTTTCCAGAGGTGATGCAGGGACTGTGGAAGACATATCTAGCTGCTAGTGCTTATCGGGGGGCCTGCAGTACCTTCAGAAGATAAGATATGGGTGCTTCTGAAAACAGTTATCCCTTACTTCAAATACTTAAAATTCATGTAAGTAATTTTTCTAGCAAAGAGCAACCTTAACAACAAAATAAACTCAGATTTTATGTAAACATTAAAGACAAAACAAAATACATACAGACTGGAACCCAAGCACAAACTCACATTTTTGTCATAAATGTTTCCAGAACATGGTTGTCGTCTGTTATTCCTAAGACTTCTGAAATTCGGGCATACACCTGAAAATAAACATTTCAACAGTAACATGTTATAGACATTTGCAAGTACCAACATTTTTCATTGAGTTTAAAACCTTTCCTATTTTTATTTTGTATGAGGAAAGTACTGGCACAAATGCCTGTCCATCCAACCTCCCTGAAGCACATATAAAAGATGGCTTACACACTCTCCGAGGGTGTTTTGTGAATTTGGGAGCCATAGGCTTTTACTTGCATTGCATACATTTCTTCCCACAAAGGAAATGTAAATTTCCACATTAAACTCACTTTGTTGTTCACAGAACAATACAGTCTCTATTCAAAAAACCTGTTTTATTATAAAAAAAACTGCAAAGGGATGGAGGCAACATTCTTTTGTTGGTGTCTGTCCTCAGTGGGATGGGATTCAACGCTGTCCTATAGCTTGCATTTGTAAGTTCGTGCACTGCCAGTCTGGCAAATTAGGTACTCTTCAGACATTCGTTTTTGTGTTCTTGAAGGCAGAACAAAGGCTTTGGCAGCCAAGTAACTTGTAGTTCTATACTTTTCCGTTTTAGTTCAGATCCAAGACATATATTCGCAGCCAAGGTCTCCTAGCACCCTTCCTATCAGATCAAACCGCTGTGACGAAGCAGTAGTAAATGCACCGGACGCATCAAGTGTACTTTTTCCTTACTGTGTAGTCTTCATAAAACATTCTGGTAGTTTTAGGAGCCTAACATTTAGTTTGGATAAAAACATCTAGCTGGGTTAAATCAATTTCAGAAACAGAAGGGAGACACGTACTGCAAGATGTCTTTACAACCCTCTGCCAACCCACTTTACTCTGTGCTCAAGTAACGCTGCTATTTATTTATGACTGGGCTAAACGCAGATCTACCAGTCAGTACATTGCATTTTAGTCATCTTAACCTTCAGGGACACTAAAGCAAATTATTAAGGGTTAGATGTAATTCCTCCCTATGATGTGATTGAGCCAAGGAGAGTACCAAGCACGGCGCCGGCAGCCCAGTGACCCAGCGGTGAAAGCCTGGTGCCATCTAGCTGTCAATCCTGCTTGCTGACACTTCCTGTGCCACCCAGGCACCAATGAGCCTGGCTAACGCAACACTTCTGCTGCTGGACCTAAAACCTGCCAGCACCAGCCTCCTTGCTGCTGCTGATGCAGACTTTCCTCAAAAACCAAACCAGCAGTATTCAACCTCTGAGGAAGTCAATAATAATAATAGGGCAAATAATACAACAAAATTGTATTCTCATGTCCCAAAGACACTGGTTTTAAATCTGAGCATAATAAAGGCATGAGTAAAGAAACATGCAGCTCCAACGAGAAACTGCACCAAGATCAAGGATAACTTAAATTGTAAGTTAACTTACCTTTTCGTAATTGGATGAATGTAATTTATTGTGACAAAATCAGTAGTGAAAGGACAATCAAAATATGAAAAAAATTGTAATATGCAATACAATCCTACAAACGTTGCAAAATACTATGTTCCCACTGTAAATGTGAATTTATCTTCTACAGTAATTAAATATAGCTACAATAATATATTCACATACAAAAATAGCATATTCTGATTTAAAAAAAAAAATCATCTCTCTATATAGTGCACTGTGGAAATGCTACAGCAGCTGCAATTCTAGCAAAATGTCAGAATTTCCGTATTGGATGTGAGGAAAAGACAGAAAGCAGTAGCGAGGAATGTAAACAGAGCAGCAAACACACATTTCTGTCAAGAGCTTTTCCTTTCTGCCAGGGAAAACGAGGGGGGGAAAGGGAATGTGAGCACATGCGGTAGCAGCATTGTGCTCTGTTGTCAAACTAGGCTCTCCCCACATCAGAGTTTAACAAATAAAATACTAAAACAGCAGTCAGTGTTGACAAAGAGCAGTGCTTTAATCCACAATTATCCTTGTAACTCTTACTACTCCTTTTATCATCCATTAGCTTTGATTCCCATTATCCCATCAAGAACTGTGTCAACGCTTTTGTCCCTGGGGATTTCCCACAACTACTAGGATCTGACAGCCAAGCTTGAGTGCTAAGCAGGATCATTACCTCTTAAATCCACTTATCTGATCCACTGAATAGTAAATTGAAAAGCTCATTAACAGCAACAATCTGATTTGTTTTCACATGTGACAGGGTCATTTCAAGTCAGCATGAATACAGTGGTTGTAATAAAAACTACTACCCGTTCAGTAATGTGACAAATTGTAAGCTGAAATAAATGTGATATTTTAAACACCTCCTTCAAAACCATTTTCAAAACCAACACACACTCTTAGCATGTAAAAATAGGAAAGCAAACAACCCCCAACCACAACAATGAAACCCCCTTAGACTTTTAAGCACTATAAAAAATTAATGATAAAGCATTTTGGACGTATAATAATAAAACATGCTTCAACAACAGACCGTGCTACATATTCAAAAAGCGGAGGAAAACACCGTTGACAGGGGTCATGAAAGATGTGGAATCGCTTGTGGAAGTGATCTCATCCTCAGCTTGGTTCCCATCAGGGAGCCATGAAGGTACAGGCAGCCAGGGCCATGGGGGGCCTCACAGCCACACACCGGCTGTGTCTCCTGCCTTGGAGACCTCCCCATTCCTTCTTCCAGCATGAAAAAATCCGAAGTTTTTAGTTCCCTCCAGACACTTCAAGTAAGAAGCAGGATAATTAGCCTCCAGTAGGAGACCACCAGTTTAAGACTTCTGTAAAACCTTTACACAATCACCCCCAAATCCCTACAACTGCAGGATTTACAACTTCAAAACACAAATCCTGCATCAACACAGCACTACGCGATCACGCCATGATATCGCCAAAAATGTAAGTTTAACAGTGAAATATCCCATCACCACCACCTCATTCTTACAACACAAATCTGCAGAAGTAGCATTAGGCTCCACGGTTCGGTGAGCTCCACCGGTACGAGGACACGCTCACCGTCCTTAAAGCGGGCTCGGGCTGACACCACCCTTACAACGCACCCCGGAGGCCCTGCTACCTTCTACGGCGACAGCCATGCTCATGGCCACGAAGAAGAAGAAGAGACCAGCAAAGAACTTTCAGTAATAATAGCAATTTCAAACATATTCAAGCAAGCGTGAAGGCAAGGGATCCAAAGGTCCGTTTTTTGGCCTGTCCGTACCATTAAAACCACCTTGGGCTGTTTAAGGAAGACAGCAGGTTCGCAAGCTCTGGTGCCAGGGAATTTTTTGTGATCTAGCAGATTTAGCAGTGGCTCAAACTACACAACTGCATACCGCCCAGCTCCTTGAACTGTGCCTGCAGCGTTTCAAAAGGATGAGAAAATAAAATGCAAAAGCAATGTTTTATGAAGCAAAGCACTTGTATTTGCATACAGTCCAAGAACAAAGAGAAATAATACAGTAATCACACTAAAACTAGTTCCCTGACTTTTCTACTCTTTGGCCCTAGACATGTTTAACTCTGCTTTGTCTTTTGAGGTCTTCTCTTTTTGGTACTATCATTCTAACTCTGAAGAAGCTAATTATGTCAATTCTTAAATGTGAAGCAGATTACAGAACTGGGAAGCTCAGAATATGAGTTCCTAAAGGTTGTATGGCTATATAATGACAGTCACAGAAATTCAATAACAGCACTGTATGGAATGTACTCAAACGCACCCCATGAAACAAATTAAAACAGAGCAATGAATCTCTCACACTGTGCAAATAAGAAAACACAAGAAAATGTTGGTTTCTATATGTTTCATAAGGGCTATTATAATGAATTAAGATTTTGGATAATGAATCTTCAGAAAATTACAGTAAAGTTATTACCCGTAGGCACAGTGTAAATGCTTAAGATATTATAACTTCCTTGAAGCTCTCCAGGCCTTGCTGCAGAGAACTATCACTGCAACATTAAAGTATTTTGTCATGAACATTGAGGGCAAAACCAGACCTTAACCATATTTATCCCAACCTGACAGAAGCTGAGTGAGGACAGTGCTACAACCCAGCCTGGAGTAGCTGGGCTGGAGCACACGTCACAGGTTGAGGAGAGCACCTCTTACTCAGTGACAAGTGCCATGACACATTTAGTAATTTCCACTGTTTTTAAAATCAAAATCAGCTATTTTGAATTTTCAGCGCTTAAAAACTCCATTGTAACAGCAGAAATCTTAGCTTCCAAATCCTACAGACAACTTGTGAAAATCTGAACTGAATCCCCTAATTAGTATATCAGGGTGCCAGAATATTCATTGTTACCTTCTGACCGAACTAAGGTCTTAAGAAGCCTTGGCTTTTTTATCCTCTCCCTAACAGAGGAAACCCTTGATCACACATACAACCTCTGACCAGCTATCTTAGGAAGTAGTATCTCAAAACACCCTTAACTCAGATTCTATACCAAGAGAATGGGCTAATCGGTTTTATGGTTAGCTCCCCAAATGAAAAACAAACCCAGAACAGGCTGTAAAGAATTGGCTCTGTTACTTTCAGCACAACCTCTGAAGATTAAGTTGGGCTTTGCACTATGTAAGAGAAGCAGGCTACACGCCAAATTCACTGCTACATGTGTTTGTAAGCAACCCAAGGAACTACATCAATTATACAAATGCTACACTATCTACTGACAAACCTAGATTAATTAAAAATACTGCCTAAGGTTATCCTCATTTGAAAGAGACCTACTATAAAATAACGTTTAAATATTTGGGTATTGTTACTACAGCAAAGTGTAATGTTGGAGAGGAAAGGGTACATCTGCTGTGTGT
Source organism: Eurypyga helias (assembly GCF_000690775.1). Taxonomy (NCBI): domain Eukaryota; kingdom Metazoa; phylum Chordata; class Aves; order Eurypygiformes; family Eurypygidae; genus Eurypyga; species Eurypyga helias. The sequence continues at coordinate 60,541 of NW_010274132.1, forward strand.
CATTGTTATGGATGTTATTTCTTTCCTCATCTGTTGAAATACTCTGTCATTGCAAGTTGAGGTAGTAAGAGATACTAACGGTTCCCACAAAGGCTGTTTTCCAGGCCCTCTTCCTCAGTCCCTTCCCTGTTAGCTCAACGGAGCAAGAGAATTCACACAGGTGCCAGAGTGAGTAACTCCCTGCCTCCTGCTCCACAGAGTGCCCACACCATGCCAGCAACAAACCTTTTCTTAAATGGAAACTGATCTCTATTTCAACAACATCCTCTCAGCTTTTATTTACCTATTTGCTTCTTTCTTCCTTTCTTAATTCCTGTTTTCTGAAATCTTGAAGGAAAGAGTTACAATTCTGGTGAAGTTACTATGGGAGAATGACTACGGACTAGCTGCTGTTATTACTGGCACGGCATGAGAGGCATTCTCTGAAAAAAAAATTTCAAAATTGCTTTGTCTGCTATATTTCAGGTAGCCAATTGTTAAAAAGGTGTTTAGCTTTAAAGGTATTGTTTAGACGTTCATTTTTGTAAAGTACCATTAGAGATTAATTCCACTGTCTCTTTTGTTCCCCTCCAGGGTTTAAAGTACAAATGTTATAGTGAAAACTGAGAAATACTATTAACAGCTATTACTTCTTGAACACCATCCAGAAGATTTTTAGATCTGAGGCACAGTTCTGGGCTGCACTTTTCCATGAGAGCTATACAGTGCACTGCGCATTCGAGTCATATATGCTATGCAGTCAGGTATTTGCTTAACAAGGAGCCAAAATGCTGCTTTACAATCCTCCGACGCCTGAAGATTACAAGAGTAGATCTGGGCCAGTCAGAAGACTCCACAAGATAAAGTATTATAGGTACTTCAGTAGCAGTAAGCGACACGCTTACTTGCCCCTGTAACTATTAGAAGTGTCCAGCTTAATTTTACTGAGTTACTTAATTGTAGCTGTACGAGCAGCCCATTCAGCATACTTAGGGGCCATAAACCTCAAGGCTAAAGAATCAACATTAGTTCAGCACTTAAAACCAAATAATAAAAATAGAGAAATTTTAGAACTACAGTAACTAGCTATCATCAACTATTTCGTTGCACCAACACAGCTGCAGGTGTTCGCATCTCTCAGGATCAAGCCGTAGGCGCAGGAAATGGAGCGATACCCCATATTCTGAAGAGGTTCTGCACTGGGGTTGTACGTGAGAGTGCTTTTGCACATTTATCCCATGGCATAAGGAGAGGTGTTACAGCCACCGCAGCTAATACCAGCAATTTGAACAACCCTCTTTGGCAAGCCAGAAATAAGATAATTGTTCAACATAGGCTGGCTCTTCTGAAATACTGGAAGCATTGCCTGTAATTATAGACATCTGTCATTGCTAGCCACTCAGTAGTAACCCTGACATCAATATACAACTATAACACTAAACTGCCTGCAGGCACAGCAATGGAAGCCAGATACGAGAGGCGGGCAATCATCTGCCTCATCCAAACTATCTGTCAAAGGCTCCTAACCACAAATAGCTCTTACGTTTTGTATCCTTAGGATAATATGTTGATTTATTTTAGATCCTCTAATATTTACAGTCTAGGCCATCTACTAAAATAAAGAAACAAACCTGATGGCTAATGGAAGCAGTTACCGTTCAAAATCATCACGGAAGGTCATAGCTCACCACTCCAGTGTTAAACACGGATGGCTGTTTTGAACACGCACCTTCCACTGTGCCCCCTCCCTCCGCCAAAAACGTGCTCATTTCCAGTTACAACATGCAGTGATTGCTACTCTCTCATCAGCCAACATTCAACAACCGACCCGAAGAAATCTTTACGTTTTGAACCCGGAGTGTCTGTGCAAAAATGTGCACAGTGAGTTGCAGCAGCCTGGAGTTCGGCAGAGAGACGGGAAGCGCTCTGCAGAATTACCTTCCATGCACCATGTCGAAAAAAGACTTGCATTAATGATATAAATTATGTTTCCTGATTGCATACTTCCCCAGTCCTCAGCAGGAAAGCTGATCTACACTCTTAACCAAGGAATAAAGTTTCCTGAAATTTACAGATAAAGATGGATAATTTCTTTTTAATTCTAAGGTGAAAATCACGTTGAAACCTTCAGTCTCTACTTTTTTGTCTTCATTTGAAAATCAATCTCAGAAAGGGGCAAAAAAGATTGTAGGTTTAAACTAATTAGGAATTAACATCCTTACAATTATTATAATTTGTTATTAACAAAAGAATAAAGTTTCCTGAAATTTACAGATAAAGATGGATAATTTCTTTTTAATTCTAAGGTGAAAATCACGTTGAAACCTTCAGTCTCTACTTTTTTGTCTTCATTTGAAAATCAATCTCAGAAAGGGGCAAAAAAGATTGTAGGTTTAAACTAATTAGGAATTAACATCCTTACAATTATTATAATTTGTTATTAACAAAACTGAGATTTCTTAGTATGAATCACAACAGCCTCTGCTGAAGAGAAACTATTAATTACTAGACAGACAGTTAGCTTACAAGTGAGCTGCATTTTAAAAACCTCCTTTAAAATACAATTGCTAAATGCCTTACAGTGCTGTAATGTGAGACAGGTTCAAATCTTATTACTTCACTGAAATTAAAACCTAAGTTTTAATACTGTTCAAGTCGAACAATGATTCCACACTTTATTGCTTTTGAAATCCCCTGATGATCATAGGAAAAAATGCCCTCGAGAAAAAGAGACTCTGTTTTCGATAAACAGAAAATACAGTTTGCACTCTTAGCCTCTTTGTCATCACAAAAAAAGGATTTAATGCCAATTCTTTAAAAAAAGACTTTTTTCACAAAATGTGCACCTTGTGTGCCATTTGTAAAATCAGCTCACTTTCTTTTATTTATTACTGCAGCGCGGCAAGGCAATAAAGCAGCTACTGATAGCTAATAAATTACATGCCTTTTAAAACAATTCTCCAGCTACAAAAACTTGTAACTACAAAGGCTTACATTTACATGGTACATCGTGTGAAATGTCTGTATTTATGTTCTATTTATCCACGTAAATAAAATCTGACCCTTTATTAAACAGCACAGTACAAAACAGGGGGTACATGTGAGATTAAACAAAGGGTAACTTTTTAAGGCTTTCCTACAGATTTACATAATTAAACATGAAATGTAACAAAAAATAGGCCTCAGCAGTTCAGGTGCAAAGTATTTTTAAAATAAAATATTTTTACGCATGCCCTTCAAGCTACATTCAGGAAAAAAAGTGATCACCAATTTCTCAATTGCTGCACGATAATACTGATTTACTCCTCAATCTAAAAAATTATGTAAGGTTTTCAGTAATAATTGCAACATATTACTGTGCTAGAGAACAATAATTCTCCATCACATACCATGAAAACCAGGATTTGTATTTTTAATTTAACTATCAATGCTTTGGGAAAGCATTCCTTGGTTATAACAGATTTAAAACAACAAAAAAATGTGCAGTCTTATGTCATCACGTATCTCCCTTCAGGAAATGCTTTAAGTCTATACCTATCTATTAAACTTATTGAACTGCTCTTGAATATTTTTTCTTCATGGCTGGCCTAGCTATTATAGCTAACCTGCACAGAATGCTGAAGTGCACTGTCTCTTCTTTTTTACTGTATTATTTTTAGACAGATGTGCTAAACTCTCTTCCTACATTTTTTCCTTACAATTTGATTGTCTCATAAATCATTAAACTAAGCATTACATTCTTTTTAATTGTCTCTCTACCATCACGCATCCAAATCTGAGATGTGTACTTGTAATATTCGTTTCCTCGACTTGCAGTTATTTTTAGAGCATCTGTGAGTTTGGGTTTGCTTTGCTCACACAACTTTTTCTCAGCGCTGTAGTTCCAAAACGGCAGTTCTTTAACCGAGCATGAAAACAAACCTTAACTCCCTACTAATAAGTAAAACCATTTAAAATACTGCTGTTCCATTCTAAGATAACAACCCATGACACGTTAGTAAAGACGCTGCATGATTCTGAATTCCTCACCAAGCACACCAGCACCGCGACTATCAATCATTCTGAACTGAGATGCTGTGGGGCAGATCTTTCAGTCTGACTGAGCATTGCTCGATGCAAAATGAGACGGGAAATAGTTTTCAGACACTTTTCTACTCCCTTAATCCTAGGGCCACCGCTCCCTACGGTAACCAAAGGTTTCCTTCAGTAATACATGTTTTCTTGTATTTTGCACATCATCAATGCTTAAAATATCAAGACAAAGACATTCCTTACCTAAAGCAGATAAAAAGGAGGTTTAACAAACCAAATAGGCAGGACAAGAAGGAAAGCAAACCCCAAGGTTCCCTAATTCAGATTAGTCTGTCTACTTGTGGGGATGAAATATAGGTGCAATTTTAAGATGGTTGAGAATAAAGAGTGAATGGAGCCTGGTGTGTTTACACCAGGAGAATGTCCTTTGCCTAACAGGATGCTTAGAAAGCACTGCAAAGAGCCGAGAGAGAATTTACTAGGACACTCAAACATCTGCTTGGTTCAAAAGGAGTTGCAGATATATTTAAATACAAAAATAAATAGTGATACTCAGACACTGAAACTCCAACTACTCCTAATTTCACCCAAGAATTTAGGTTGAAACACAGGACACTGAAATCAAGAGCTTAGGGGAGAGAAGTGACATGGTCTGACCTATGAACACAGAAAGTATATGAGGTAAATTGTGAAGAGAAGGTTGTCAATATCAAGCATTTGTTGAAATTAAGCAACTATAAATGTAGCCAAAATTTGACAGAGCATACTAGAAGTTAAGGAATTCCAAACCCAGATGTAGTGTATAGGTAACAGCAATAGATCCAACTCTGCATCACCAGCAGGGAATAGAATTATAGTTAAATTAATATTTAAAGAAAGCTTACAAAATGAATAAAAACTAATGAAACTGATCAATCAAAATTGGTCAAGAATTTTGTTCAATAATTAGTAACGTGTGGGAAGTTCTAGATTTTAGCCTCTGATGTTACAGTCTTCTGAGAAAAAAAAAGAAGGGTGACACCCTCAAGTTGTGGCACAGAAAACCACACAGCCTAAACTGTCTAGGCTCTGGCTGGAGAAACAGGCTATCGTTCAGGCTAGGAAGGGAAGATACAGGACAAACCAAATAAAGGCCATCTCATCCAGCATCTGAATTAGTCACAGTAGGGCAAACACAGCAAAGAACACAGCGGTCCATGTCACAGAGTCCAAAAGCAATAGCAGGTGACCTTACAGGCAGCACCTCAACAGTCAGATGTCACACACCCCCCTTTGGGTCCGGCACGACTTGCAAGTGTGGCCACCACACCGTCTACATGCTGCGCGCAGTCCCTCGTGCAAGGGCATCTTTTACAGCGTGACCCACAGCAGTGGTCTTTACTCGTATACAGAGCAACCTTTGGGTTCGTTCTGCTGACCCATTCAGCAAACACGATAACCAAATCTATGCAAACATGACAGATAACAGAATGCTGTCTGACTCTAGAGAGCAATGGTGTCTATGTGAAACCCTTGGGAAGCAATGCAATAGGGCAGACGCACACCCAGGTAGACTCACGCCTACCTTATGGGATATTGCAAAACTAATTCTTTAGCTCCAACAGCCCATACATTTTGATGATTACATAAAAATCTAAATCATACTCTAAATACTGCTCTTCAGTAGATCAGAATGAAATCAGTTATGAATGAAAATGCATGAGCTAGACTGTACTTGTGCTGTTCAGAGCTGATTCAAAGAAAGGTTATTATATTAATGCTACTTAAACCATCAGTTCCTGCACATGTTCTCACAAAATCCAAGATTTTAAATCAACTTACATAACAAAGTTTCTACATATCTTGCAATAAACCACATTATTGGGTAGATCTCTACAAATCATTTAATACTTAAATTGATATAAAACCCCTGCTTCAGAAATAAAACTTTTGTTCCCAGAAGACTTCTTTCTCAATAGAGCTACATGCCTCCAGAAACAATGTCAGCAGTGAGAATGCTCTGGAGAAATAATACGGAACCTTCCTCATGGCCTTTAACTGCAGTTCTTTTGGTCCAAATTGATGCCAACTACCGACTCTTCCAGCAAAGGAGATACAGATGAAACCTATGTGGAACAGATCCCTGAAATACCGGTTTTCTTTTTCCTCCTTGCTTCAGAAAAATGGCAAGTGGCAGAAGACAGACATCTGTTTGCCTTCCTATGATGTTTAACTAAAGTGCACTGAAGTCTGAGAATAGTACTTTAAAAATGCATTCCTGTACGTGAACCAGATCTGTACCAGGACAACGTTACCAACAATTCTGGATTGCTCTATAAGCACACAAAAGCAAATGTAAGAAAGAATAGTCTCATAAAAACAATTTTAGGAAGGTCAGCATAACTAGTATGAAGTATAGCACAAATGCTGCATGTCCTGCAAACTCGATTTCAGGACATGGAAAACGCATATACACAAGGTAAGGATCACCGCTGTCTGGGTGAGACAGTTGTATCACTGCTCTTTCGCTGGTCGGACACACAAAGACAAACTAGTTGTTCCACCTTCTACTAATCAAATTAGGTATGAAAATCACACGCTGGTACCCAAATACTGACTAAGTCTAACACAAACCTGAACCAGACACTCTGGAGATAATTATTACTAGCATTTTTCTTTTAACTGAAATACACATTTTCATAAGGAAAACCAAAATCCAACCCTTCCTAGTTCAAGCACTCCACATATAAAATCAAGTGATACTGCTTTAAATATTAAAGTTGCCAGAGTCTCCCATGTTGTGAACACATTATACAGAAGCTGAGGAAGCCAGGTGGCTCCCATGGCAGCTCTGGATACTATAAAAAGGAACATTCAACAATTAACAATGAATTACCCCCTGACTTTGTTGTATGAAAGAAACGGAGCTCTGTCAGCTTTGGAACATCTGTGAACGAAGGAGACAGTTGGCCGTAAGGTGTTCCACTAAGTCATCATAAAGGATGTCAGTAACACACAGAAAATGTTTCCCCTTCCTCTCACCCAACTTCATATTCAGTGCTTTTGGCAAAATATGTTCAAACAAGAAGCGTTTCCATACTATTATTTATTACCTATCTTCACTCATCTGTTACCAACTTGAAGACAGCTAGAGACTCTTTCCAGGGTGAAAGTGCTGCTATGATGGGTTATATTCCTAAGGACTGTTGAAAGAAATTTATGAAATGTCTTAATTCTGCCATTTTAGTTACAGAACTATAGATTACAATTGAGTGGGGATATTTTTCTTTTTTGACCCCAATAAACACACACCGACTTTTCTTGCCTCGCTCCCCAAATCTATTCCCAGAGCCACCCTTATATTAAAAAGGGGCCAACGTATGAGTTACGTATGAGTAGTGACACAGCTGTAACTGCAATTACCTCCTTCCAGCTTATGAACTCCAAGTTTGCATTGCGCTCTAAACCCCAGAGTAACAGAATATACCAAGTTATGGAATATAAGGTGGTGGAAAAGAACAGCAGAATCATGGCATACGCCGTACTGTTATTGCTGATGCCTAATAGTATGCGTGATCTCAGCTAAGAGATGACTGTGCTTTAAGAAACATAGCTCTAAGTACTCTTTCCTCCTTCCCATAAGCATCACAGTGAAATTTAAGATGGCTTTATAGGCATTTCTTACTTTAATGTCTTTTAAATGAGCCATACTACACACGAGCCATCACTGTGCCCTCACGGCAAAAAGAGAAACCTTGTGCTGGGCTGCATTAGGCAAAGCATTCCCGGCAGGTCGAGGGAGGTGACCCTTCCCCTCCGCTCAGCACTGATGAGACACATCCTAATTTGGTGACACACTTGTATTTTCTTACAATAGTTACTTTTAAACTGCTTTTGGTTTAACCATTGCAAATTTTATATTTAGATCACTAATATTAACCAAAATGTAATTCTAAGATTTTGCTCTGAGAATTGTTTTAATCACTAATTTACAGGTTATACCTTTAAATTAAAAATTAAAAGAGCTAGAAAAGAAGGTCAACATGGATTTTCTTAGTAATTTAAGATAACATACAAATAAGTAAAAAGCTTCTTCCCCCCTCCCTTTAAATGTGGATTTACATGTAGCAAGATTTTACCGGAGGATTAACCTGCATTTTCAGCTTTCTAGCATCACCAGAATGGCCCAAAGGAATTGAAGCAGTATTGTTGTAGCATTGCAGAAGTCTGTGTTACTAAGAATAACATGAAATAAAAGATGAGGGAGGCTAGTTTTTACATAGATGTACTTTCAGGGTTCCCTCCTAAAAAAAAAACTGTTAGCAGGACTAAGGAGTCAGCATCAGTCAGCCTTCTGAGCACCCCAGCCAGAGTGCAGGTACCAATCTTCAAGAGGTACAGCAAAAAGACAGACCCATTAATACAACAGGACACATAACCCATCACGCCACTCTCCCTACTCAGCCTTCACAAGCAACAGACTAATGGCATACAAATTCAGTGTAAGGGAAGGAAGGTAGGCAGTTAACGCTGGCACTAATGAAACCACATTTAACAGTACTGCCTTAGCCGGTGGGCACCCAGAAGATACATTAAATTGCTAATGGCTTACTTAAAATTTTGTCAAGCTCAATCTTGGTGCAAAATTTTTTCTTTTACTTCACAAGAGGTTGTTTTTTTTTTAAATCTTTTAATCTTTATGCAATATAACTTTTATATCTGCATGGTAAGTGTTGCATCTTGCAATCTAAACATGATCAAACCGGGTCCTAATAAGCCCATTTACTGTGGAAACAACACTCAACCAATGGACCTGGTTCGAAACTGTACGGTTCTCCCCACATAAAATGCAACTCCATCAGTATCAGAAGATACATTGCAGATGTCCCAGCTGCCCTGGGAGCTGCAGCAGAAGCCTGGTTCCCTGCCATCCCTGTACCCAGGTTAGGAGGCTGGCCTTTTCCTTCGACGCCTTTCCACAGGAGGGAAGTTCTCTTCTGCTATCAGATCCCTGCTCTAAACATATGCGCTGCTGTACACTCCTGTACGTTAGCCAGCCAAACTTCAAACACGGAGAATGCCACTAGAGGGCTCACAGATTATCATAAATATATCACAGTGTTTCTACGTGTTACACAAGTTTAGGGAATCCACATTATTCCGTTACTAAAATTCTTCTAAACACAGAAAAAAACCCAAATATGCCAATAGGTTATTGGGTCACAGCTTAAGCAAAAAGGATTGAAAGTGGTCAATGATCAGTTGCGTAGTTAGTGTTAAAAGTCAGCAGAGGATAGCTGTATTTCCATGAAAAAGAACCAGTTCCGATCCTTGCTTCCTGCACCGCACAATTCACCACTAAATGCAGGTCAGAGTCAGTGTCACACTATGTAACGCAATACCATAATGACATACCGTCGATAGCCTTACACACTTAATGGTGACTTAATGACACTTCATCTTTTTAAATGCAGGTTTAATGGAATGATTATATTCAGGAACTACAAATGTGATAGAGATGCTGTCTCTGAATCGCTTCATTTAGTGAGAACCATACAGAACCCCGTCCTGCAACACTGCGGATCACTTCCTGTGCTGTGAACATGCTACCAAGCCCCACGGCGGGTCAGGCCTTAATTGCTCAGCTTCACCAGTTTTCCACTTAAGTGGCCAACACCCAAAACAACTGGAGCGGTATAGGAACCGCTAGGACTAACATTATACTTCTCCCGCAGGAGTAAGGGAGGAGATCTAGTTGAACAGCAAACAACAGGAAGGAAAATAAATATATTGTGTGTGCACTAGGTATGTACAACAACACGTTTTTATTCCTGTCCATGTCGAACTGTACTCGAAGACAGCAAAAGGGACGGGAATGAAATATCTATCAATTATTAAAGGAATTAAGTTGAAAATATTTTGATGCCAAGTGATAGACTCTAAACGAGTATTTAATTTTAAGAGCTAAACACCAATATTATACATTTTAAACAAAATATTAGTTGACAATACATCCTGTTTGACTTAAAAATCAACTAAATAAAAATTAAGATTAACACAACAGTGTGAGAACAAAATTAACAGTCTAGGGCAGATGAATCGTCTATTGCACCTGTCCTCCACTGTGCAAAAGAACATCAGCCTGCCACTGATTATTTCTTTTTGACATGATTTATCGCCTACTATTCTTTAAACTTGATAAAGCAAATTAATCTTTGATTGCAGGAGCCACTGGAGGTTGTCATTAGTCATGTAGTTTGGTGAGGCTGCATGTGTTTCATTTACCAGTCACAAAGAAATGAAAGCCCAGCAGCCATCACTGGCTGCTTCAACTGTTTTCCTGATCCACCCAAGAGAAAAGATAACAGAATTCAGTACATGGGATTTTAAGCAGCTACTCTAGAACTGACCCACATAAACAGAGTATTTGCTTTTCCAGAAAGAATTGCTGATGCCCTAAAATGTACATTCATAGGAAGAAAATAAGTGTTAATGGACAATTTGATCCGATTAACATGCATTTCAAGCTAGCAGTCTATTGAGTTGTACGAGTAACACAATTTTATGTATTAAAAAATTGAAATCTAATCTTTAAATAATTGTGTACTTGTCTAGAAGACATACTGAAAAAATCTGGGCAAGTCTAACAAACACGCACAAACTGAAAAACACACTTCAATTTAAGGACTATTGCTGGGCTCGCCACATCAGATCGCTTCGCTCGCCCACCCTAGCACATTTTCAGCTGTCTTTGCAACCACGCTCAATCTCATCCTAACTTTCTGTGTCTCTCCATTCCCTTTGTCTTCCTGTAGCTCCAAACCCACCATCTCCCTCTCCAACTGGTGAGGGTGACAGCACCTCAAAACAGGGACAAGTGACAAACCTGAGTGATTCTAGTGACCAGTCTTCATAGTACTGAGAAGAGTCGTTCTGGACAGACACCAAGTCTTTTGGAGTTAGCTCCCCAAGAGCAAAGGTAGGGAGGGCCGAAACGTGCCTGCAATGGGCAGGCAGTGCCCTGGGGTGCACCTGGGGGGGCAAAACAGTCCCCGTGCCACTGGGGGCTTGGATCCCGGGCTTAAGTAACCAAAACGAACCCCTGTACAACACTGTCTGAGGAGGTGTTTCCCCAGAAAAGGTCAGGAATTATTTCAGTGAAAAACAAGGAGGAAGAGACAGGTGTCCCAATCAGAGAACTGTTCCAAATCCAAATGTAATTGTGTGCTTGGGAATCCACCTTTAAAGTACAAACTCGAATGAAGCATGCAACTTGCAAGTCCAGAGCATTAAATGACCCTTTCCAACACGTTTCAGATACCACAGAGACACAGGTATGATAAAGACAACATTCCTACGTTAGGCAATAATATAGTTAAATTTATACACAGTAAATTAGTATCTGTTAAAAAACTGTTCAGCTCATTTATTTATACATCGCTGTATTTAACACAAAACTGAAACTATCTAGGGTCTTTCCTTCAGCATCTTTTACAACTCCAAGTTCTGCTTTTAAAATAAACTTTTAAAGAAGTCTATTAACTGGTGACACAAAACTTGGTACATTTGAAACCAATCAGAATTTTGGGTATAAAACCCACATGATTACGGGGCTATGCTATGTTCCTTAAACTACATCTTTAGGAAAAAAAAACAGTGTGATGTTTACAGAAGTTTACAGAACCAGGAAAATAAAGGAATGTGATCAAACAAACAATGCAGGGTGCTCCTGAAATTTAGTGTTCCATTATTATTTGCATCTACATTTTATTATTGCAACTTCATCTGTTGAAAAAACTGAGCTTTTCCCTATCTGCAGCTTGAAAGTTAAATACCAATTTACAAATTGTTGTGGGGTGCTTTGTCTGATGCATTAATGTAATTTTCTCATTTTTTAAACTGAGTACTTTAATTTGGAAGTGTTTATAAGAAAACCACATTTTGCTACTAGAGATGAGATTTGTATTCTAGAATTAATAGTAACAAATACAGACAACAACTGTGGCGATACTTTTAAGGATTTCTCCTACAAGATTCTCTGTAGATACTAGAGAAAGCAGAATAAAAAGAAACAGTCACTTAACTGTGAATTATGAATAATAGTTTCCCATGTAAAAATGTATTTTTAAAAGGTGAGAACCTCTATATTCAGTAGATGTTTTGTTTTTCTCCTTAGTTGCACAGATAATTCAATGTTTATTTAACAGAAATACAAATACAATAACTTACTACTCATATATAACTACACACATACTGTTTGGCTCCATTGAGAAGCTATAAATTTCATCGATTGAACATTAGCTAAAAAATTACATGTGTTTATCATCTGGATTATTCTCAGATTAATAGAGATAAATGACAAAACATAATCAGCACCAACTCTGCAACTTAATCATTGCATCTGAGCTATAGGAAACACTTAATTACTCTCATTTACTAGGTGCAATCTAATGAGAAGACATTAGCCAAATGAAAAGAATGCAGTACAAACAAACAAAATAGTTATACCATCATTAAAAAGAAACTCTGACAGTGCAGGTGACAGCATATGCAGGATAAATTACCATAATGTCCTAAATGCTGAGCTGTCAGCATGCTAATGCAGTGATCGGATACCCTGGGAATCTCAGCACTATAGCTGTCAGAAACAGGTATCATAAATCACCTCTCTCTACTGTACGGCTCATTATCACAGCTCTCCTATACACGGTTCTCAGCACAACTCAGTGCAGACAGGAAAGGAACAGTTACCCGCAAATAACACGAACACATAGCTGCTTTCGGCATCCCTCAGAACTGATGCAGAACACTTCTAGACAGAAGTCGACATGCCGAAGCAGCCAGTATCTACCTGTGCCTTTAGACTCAGTTTCATAACAACAGACTAAAATATTGCAGATTCGTGCCTTTTGCTTAGAACAAACCAAAACCACCAAACCACTGTGAGGGAAAGGATATTTTCTCCTACTTACACAGCTACTTACTTCTTTTACGTTAAGATCATTACGTGCACATATCTGTATTTTGGAACCTTTAAAGGAATACACAAATTAGGAAAGGACCGTGCCATAATCACACCCCCTAAGCGTGCAGGTGTGCAGGTTCTGCCTGCATGCATTCCCACGGGTGCCAACTACCTGAGTACAGCAAACAGCATGCTCGTTTTCTTATAAAACATCCTTTTCTCTTCACCACATCCCTGGAAATATAGATGAAATCAGGAAACATAAAGGTATGTGTCTGTGTCTCTCACAGACACTCCTAGATTTAAAGCTGGGTAATACATACATCCACTGAGGCCATCATCCAGGCTAGGGGACTGCTGAGGAACATCTTAAAGCAGGCTCAACATTCATAAGGCAAAAACCCCCATCCGAAGATACACAGTACCTTGGGCTATTGATATCCGAGCACATATAGGTTAAAATATGCTTTAGGAACCTTTTTAACTCAGAGATGGGCAGATGTAACATTCGTAACTCAAAGGGAGGATTATGAGAGATGACTTTACTAGCTGGGAGACCGGCTGCTTGGTGTGGGAAGCAGGCTGGGCACGGCACTAAATCCCACCTTTAACCTCAGACACTAGTTACGGGATATGGGAACAGAAGGCAAGAATAAGAGACGGTAAGGTACAGTCATCTTGCAACTAATTATCTTGTACCCTCCATAGCATCAGTGAAAGAATTTTTAAGCCCTTCTCTACAGCTTTGGTAGGCATGCATGTAACATAAAACCTTAGCAGACCTTGTAAATAGGGCAACTCACACATTCAGTCAAAGTCTTCTCGTGATGGGGGTTTATCTCATGTCCAGAACTAACGGTACCCTAAGACATTACTTACGTTTATACTAAGTTTTGTTTAGTTTATACTAAGACTATGTTACTCCACATGTGCCCTGTACTGTACTGCCAGGAGGGGACAAGTTACAGAACTGCCTCTCGTGATATAACAGAACACCATTTTTAAATCACACTACTAAGTATACTTCAAATATCTTAAAAACTTATGACCTAGGATTGAAAAGCCCATTGTGAAGGAGCAAACCAAGCATGAACATGGCACAGAGTTCTCGCAAGGGAGTGCGCACACACCGGCACAAAGCCCTCCCCAGTCCCACCTCCTGAAGCATCGACAGTTGGAGGGTAGCGACCACCATTCCACTGGGCTTTGTACAAAAAACCCACATGAATTGTGGACAAAACCTCCCGGCCATACAGAACTACAGATGGAGAGAAAATTCTTCTTCACAGTCCAGATGCTTGAGTTTTTGGTGGTTTTGTGGGGTTTTTTTGTTTGTTTTGGGGTTTTTTTGTGTGTGTGGGGTTTTTTGTTTGTTTGTTTTGTTTTGTTTTTTAACCAGTAGCAGCATAATGATGAAAATCAGAGAAAAAGGAGTGGAATAATACTTTTGGTTTTCATTTGACCTTTCAGGTTTGCTAAGCTGAGCCAATAAGCATTCATTAAACTTTGAGAACTGCAAAGTTTCAGATACCTGTGGGTGGGCCCAATTGAGAGTTCTTCTATACACACACATTCATCTTATCTCTCTATTTTGAGAGTCAAAGTCATAAGTGATAGAAGTGCTGGAGAAAACGCAGCAAGTTTGAAAGATGAAACTATTTGATCTATAACTGAGCAACCATAAATCACCTGCAGATTGAGGGAAGAAATTAACTTTTAGAGCCTGAAATGATAAATCTGAGAATTAAAGAATTTTTAGGTTCCCAAATGCAAGAGAAGAGATCCTATTATTAAGTAATCTGATTTTCAGATACATTGAATTCCTGATGATTTCCATGGCATAATGCTCATTGCTTTGAAAATATTGGGCCAATGGGCTTTTCCATTCATGCATCTCAAGTATCACAGCAGAACCTTGATACAGAAATTACTGTTCAGACTTGGAAGCCTAGTTTGTACTTTATACATTTATACTCACGAGGAAAAATTAAGACTGGGGGAGGGGGACACACTAAGGAATCCTGTTCATCCAAGATTTTGATCTTGTGTCTGCACAAGCTAAAAAAGAAACTGGAAGTTTTTTGTATAATGCAGATATCACTTAGGTGCAAATGCATCTGAGAGGGATAATTATTTTAATGCTGTGTCTTATACTGTTATTCAAGCAACTCTTCATGATATCTTTCAGTAAATATATTATGAAGTCATTCATTTACAAGAAAGAAAGAAGACAAAGAAATGACAGAGAAAAAATCAATCAGTAATAAAATATTTCTGGTTTCAATTATTCAGAATTGAATTTGGGTAACATTTTGCGCACTGGTAACTGGTGATGGAATTCTTGTTGGACATATAAAATCTAAATTAACAAATACTGATTTCCCTCAACAGACAGCAAAATCAAGTTGCATCATATGGTCATGGGCTTAATGCATCTGCTTTAAAAAATAAACCAATACAACCCCTCCTGAGTTTACCACCGTCACCTCATGCCCAACACACCCCTTGTTTGCCCAAGAAATCCTGCAGTACCCTATGCAGACTGTAATACAGAGAGGACAGAGCTGAAGTTGGAAAAAAACCCACTCAGAGTGGGCAGTGAGCTTCTGCAGAGATAGCAGAGTATGAAAATTTGCATCACTAAATCCTGATCGAGAAAAGTTAAATTTTTACTTTAAAAAACCCAGAAAAGTATTTGTTACTTGAATTTTATTGTTCAGGTGCTTTTCTTATATTCACCATAGCAACCAGTAATTTCTTTAAAGAGAATTAAGTATTTTTTTTTCCAAACCTAACAAATGAGGACACAGAAATGTGACATTGTCAACTCAGGTACCATGGATGGACTACTCTTACACAAAATTAATATCATTTTTTTATTAAGACTGTGTTTAAATTGTGGGCTGGTAAAAAAAGAAACCAAACCAAAAACTCCCACAACTTTATAAGGCTCCATTCCTGTGAGGACAAACGATCTCTTAAAGAATCCTTCCTTGTTTGCTGATGGACAGCCTTCATTAAAAATATGACTCAAATATCTTTAAACCAGTTAACAAATCCATACTTACCAAAAAAAAAAAAAAGAGGGAAAAGATTAAGGGGAGTTTAAAAAAAGATTGCTCATGCATGGAATATAGGTATTTTTAGTAGGTAAAGACAATAATACGTGAAAGACAGTATGTTACAAGTCTTCTGAAGAAAATAACATTTATTGCCTTTCAAAGATGACATATTCTAGTAATTCTGTGTTTATTTGTTTAAGTGGGTTTTTAAATCAAATTTTCAGTACTAACAAGAGAAAAGAGCAAATAAGAATTATTGAAGCGCATGCTAAAAATCTTCTATATACTATGGACACGTAATAGGATTTTTTTCTCTATCATAAGATATTGCAGGGGTGGACAGATAAATTACTGTCTATATTGATAGAATAATAATGAAAAACTACTCTTAAAGGGAAATCCTTCCAGATCTGTAAAGCACTGGTGACAGCAGCAATCAAAGAAAATCAAACGTAAGAAAAAGCAGTCAGCCCTTGACTGATAGCCTCGTTTGTTTTTATGATGAATGAAGTATATTAGAGGCAAAACAAATGTAAAAAGTTTGTTTAAAAAATACTCTGCATATTCAGACAGTACTGTTTGACAATAAAAAAATTAAATCTAACTAGAACGTAATTTGCTTCGGATAACACAGTAAATAGCTATAAAGCATTATCACTGGGTACCTAAATTCAGTTTATCTGAGGACGGTTAATAGACTTGATGGTTAATAACCTCAACTATTGTTTTTAATTCACAAATTTGCTTAAAAGCTTCAACAAACACATAGGCTCTGAAGTCCCTAAAGTATGTAAAACTAGCTTTCCACAGACTGAAAGGTTAAGCATTTGCAATATGGATCAAAACATTCATATTAAAATCTCAAAACATCGATAGAATCCTCTCTCAAAAAAAGGATTTCTTTTTATAATATATTTCCTAATTAAGGCTTATAATAAATATAGAATTTATTGTATTTGTTGTATTTGTGAGCCCTGATAACAACAGAGACAGTACAGCCCATGACCTTCTGTGTATAATGCACCAAAATAAGGTGGTATTAAAGCTATGAATTAGATATTACTTATTATTTAATGATTCCTAAGTACTTCTGTTACTTTCTGAGGAAATGAGCAAATTATAATGCTTTTCTCTTCATAAGAAACCCTCTTTGGGCAACTATCAATTGAGTGTGACTGTAATTGATAACCTCAGCCAATTTTACATTCTGTTACAAATCCAGGTTCAAAAGGTTAATTATGGCCCAGCCACAGCTCATCTGGAAACATGAAGCTGCTTGCTGTATGCCTATTTAATGAAGATGTACTGCATGTATTACAGCCGCTCGCTGACAAACGATCGGGACCTCTAACACCACTGCAACGAGCATTAGCATTCACTCTGTCAGTTTAACTGTCAACGTCACAGTTTACAGCCCTGTCACTCTTTCATTCAGAAAATATATTGCTTGCTTTGTCCTTTCAGATCCCTTTCGCTTTACTTTTTATTCTATTAAACCCAGGGATCAATAGCAGGGTGTCAATCCAAAACGTGTTACCGATTAATATCCAATAAAATTAACGTGAGGGAGGATCAACACTTGGCTACTTTTTCAGCCACCTTCCTCTCTAACACTGAATTTAACCACACACCAAAGTAGCCTCGGAGTCTTTTAATGACGCACGTATGCAATATCTATACATTGGAAACACATCTGAGGATCACCGTAACGAACCACTTCTAAGGCAAACAATGACACCAGCAGCATTGCATTATAAATGAATAGTTACATGATTTCACCCAGGAAAAGACCTTTTTGCACACTCGACACAAACCAGTTTCTAGTGCAAAAGAACACAATTTAACGAAAACCTAAGATGATGGAGCAGAAGAACCACAGGAGCAGCAACCCGTCCCAGTGCAACAGTAACTGTACCAAAGCTTCACTTCTAGCCAGACATTCGATTCCACAACTCAAAAAAAGCAGCACGCAGAAGTTTACTGCGGATGCACAGTGGGCTTTTTTCAGTCTGTCTTTCCTCACAAACTGAAGAGGAGGCAATACAGTCATCTCATGGAAATCCTTAGCATCACAATCACCTGCCGGAGAACAGGAACAGTAATTTCAAACGTAACTTAACTTACATTACAGAGCACAGACTAGTAAAAGCCTCCTTTGACCCGCTGTATCATGCTCCTTATGCAGAAGGCAAACACTGACTAGCCCAGGAAGTAAAGGAGGCAGGGAAAAAAATAATACCAGTCACTTGCATTTTTCCAGCTAATTCAGTGAGGGTGTTCAACCTGCAGAAACACGACTACCTTCTGAAGTCCTACCTTCTTTTTCTCTCCAACCTGAAAATCTTTGAGACTATTTTCAAGATTCATTTTCAGACAGAAAAAAAAAAGATAAAAATCTTACTATTTATTCCCTACATTCATAGATTCACCAGAATTAACAAAGATTTTAAAAGGGAAATCCAAAATTAACTTCTGTACGATTCAACTGTGAAAGAACAGTTAAAGCATATAAGGAGACCTAACAAATAAAAGAAGGGACCTTGTGGATGCCGAGCACAGTTTCTTACTAAGACAGGCAGCCACGTCACTTAATCCTTTTATAAATTGCTCAAACTTCATTTTAAAATCTGTTAATAATTTTTCCTCCGTAATTCCCCCTCTGGGAGGCTGTTCTGGAACCTCAATCTTTGGATGAGTAGAAACCATTTTTGAATTTCTAGCCAAAGGTTATTGATAGCCATATCCATTTGTTCGTGTGCCAACAGCATCCTCAGTTTAAAAAGCTCTTCTACCTCCCCAGCATTTTTAGCCCTGTCCCTTCCCTTCCCCCAGACATATTTATGGTGATCAATCATGCCCTATCTCAGCACTCGTTTCCAGGGCTAACCAAAGCAGCAAGACAAGGTCCCCTTATCATGTTTACAGCCTCTCTTCACATCCGATCTCTTCTGAATGAGTCTCTCACAAGCAGATGTAACTGCAGGTATGACAGAATCTCTGACATTCTGTACAAAGACGGTTAACGTTCACACATTTTCTTTTTACTTCATGTTTGCAACAGGACAGAAATTCTCAGATAACGGATTGCTATACCTCAGGTGCTGAGCAATTAAGCCACTATAACACAATCTTTTCTCATCACCTTATCATGCCACTATTATAAAGATAAGCCAACAAACCATTGTGAACCTCCTGGCCAAAGAAAAAGAATATTTTTAAGATAACATAATCCTCATTAATAAACATAAAAAGAAAAAAAAAAGTAAAATGAGAAATATAAAGTTTGTAACTTGCTACTGAGGCTAATCGATCCAGAGAACGCTTATTCATCGAGTAAAATGCCATGAAATCATCAAAAAATGGCTAGTAAAAAAACCCCATGTTCAATATTAATATATTGTAGATCTTAAAATACTAAAAACTATATGATACTGAAGGGTCAAAAAACATTCAGAAAAGTGCTTGCTATTCAGGGAAAACCTCCAAAGAAGTCCAAATTTCTAACCATGAAAGAGTCAAGTATTCCTCCCTTTCTTCTTAAACTAATGAAAAAGAGCTACAGGCAAAACTTCAGCCTGTCATCACAGAGCAAGAATTCCCCAAATATATAAAAATCTTCTACAAAATAAGCAAAATTATCTATTTAACAATGGCAAATCTAGGACACGATCAGGTAAACAAGGTCAGCTAAAGAGCTGGCATATTACATGCATATTTCCCTTTTCTGTGCTTCTTTTCTGTGTATTGTTAGGTATTAAAAATGAGTAGTCTTATTTAAAAACACCAAAGTAACCTGAAAATAAGGTTCCAGTCCTGAACTATTGCTGCATTTGTTAGTTTAGAGCCTAGTTTTGTGTTAAATGAAACCAAAACTACCTCCTTCCATCAAAATCCACATACTGGAACATACATAGGAGAGTGTCTAGGGCTGTCCTGCGAGGAAGACTTTCCCTGTCTCCCATGCACTGATCTCAAATCTGGCTACTCTGCAATGCGTCTGCCGGCTACCGAGATGACATAAACACTCACTGCACCCCCACACAGCAAAATAGTCCCACAGATTTCAGGACTACAGCTGTGCTTACTCATAAGCACATGCTTAAGCAATTTGCTGAGCGGGGTGGGATCTCTCAGCACCCTGCAGAAGTGGCACGCTCGTCTGATGTGGCTGGATCGCCGCGCAATGCAAGGGAGAGCACAAAGCTAAACGCCATGCAGGCAGACAGGCTGCTTCCCAAGAAATGAGGAGGAACCGCTTTACATGTTTTTCGGCACTCTGTACTCAGTATGGCTAATCAATTGAGATAAACTACTGAAAATATTCCAGCAGCTTGTATGTAATAACTCCAGTTTAATCATCATTGACCATAGCTGTAGCCAAAGTACTGCAACCTTAAATCAAAGATCACTTCATATCAGGTCTTAAGGGACGATTTTGTCTAAGAGTATATGTGGCATACTTAGATATTAGCATAAAACTACAGTCGCTACAGTTATTTTCAATATAAAAGGTTGTCTACAAATCAAAATTAAATCCCCTTCACTTTATTCAGAGTAAATGGCTACATAAGGATGCAAACAAATTAACTGAAAGCTTGAAAGTCAAGTTCTCAATTACTATTTAACAGCAACTTTTACTAGATTTGAATATAATTTACTGTATACTTAGCTGTTTTAAAATGGAATCCAATACTGTATAATAAAAACCCAAATAGCACAACAAATGATTGATGATGATGCAAATGTATGAATACTTGGGTCTGAATAGTGCTGTTTGTGGATATATTGCTAAATACTGTAGCATCCTAGTGTCTAATAAATCATTCATGAAAAGCAAAACTGTACAATTTGTTGGGCAACTGCTCAAAACCTGCATCGTTTCCAAATGACTGCTGATGCGATGACTTTAGAGTAGCTTCTATGCTCAGGTATTTAAAAGAAGTTAAGAACTCTCACTTAAATGAAGCTACTGACATGGGGAAAACAGCTAGAACTGAAAAAGTTAAAAACAGCAGCCATTATAATGGGAGAACAAAGACAAGTTCATCAGGTTAATCAATTACACACACAAGTATTTTGCTGACCTACACCACCCATTAATTAGCAATGTTACGAAGCAGCACCAGACTTCTGTGTTAAAATACTAAACATCTGCATTATCACAGAGAGACGTATATAACATCGTCTTTATAAGAATGATGAAGTGTTCTATGCAGAGTGTTCTATTTGCAGCGGTGATTCATTGTGCTAGGGGAAAAAAATGCTGACACTTTGAGAAGATATTTTCCCGTAAAAGGTTGAAGTCCTTAAGCAGCAAAAAACACCAACGTCCATCATCTTTAAACTCTATTGATTTCTGGTGAAGATTTAAAAGGCTGTTTACTTATTTCCCATCATTTCTGTCAGAGCTGTAACAGTTCTCTTCCCACTGAATAAACCTCTCATGATCCTCTTGGTGATTAAGGTCAGACAAAATGTCAAACTCCTAATGCTAAGTGCTTTCACATTAAAAATTAATACCAAATCACCAAGTAAAATCCAAACAAGAAGTCAGACATGTAAACAGTACACAATAAGGGTAATACTGACCATTACAAAAAAGAGCTATAATGCATACATGAAAAAAACATTTGGCAACAGGTAAGAGCACATTCTTTCACTTTTGCATCTTTAACCCCCTTTCTTATTTTAGAGTTATTGTCCTATGTTTGACACAATCCTTTAAAAATCCTTTTTCCATTACAGCTCGCAGTCGTCTCCTCTATTTACCCCCAAATGCCATTTACTGTATGACTGAAGTATTACGAGGATTGTTTTTATTTCATTCTGAACTTCATCCAGGAAGCAAGTATTAGTTCTACAGCTGCTGCTGAATACAAAGCCAGCATACAAGTAACCAAAAGACATCCAAAGGACCCCTTAAACCAAAGCCAAATTAATTGCTAATTATCACACTTTAAAACTAGAAGCCATTGTATGCTTGAGCATGTACATACATGAACAGAGGAATACAGCACATGGCCCTGGCTTTTTGTCCAGACGGCTGCTACTTCAGGCAACCAGACCATATTACTTCATTCATAAACTGATCCAGTTCAATCCTAAAACTAATTACTTTCTTCAACCTTTTAAGCAGTTACTGGTATCCTGAGGAAAAGCCTGAAACCAACATGTGTGGAGCCAAACTTCCACAGTGATTGGAAGCCTGCAAGTAACTATATAATAAACTGTGAAGGTGAATCTTAAATGGGGTACAAAGATGGCCAAGGGTGAAAACATTTATTCTGTATAAGTAACGGTGAGTTCATTTAAGCAGGTAACGTCAAAAGTTTTGGTCCAACTTGCCAATCTAACTAAAAAAGCTTGGTCTGGTTTAGAATACATTAACAATATAAATGAGATATTCACAGGCTTTAGGAGGAAGAAAGAATCTCCTTCTACTTAGTGGGTTCTAAACGACAAAACTTAAGCCATTTTTGCTTTTGTAATGTTGTCTATAAGCAGTAAGGGACTGCTCAATCTTCTTGTCTTTGAGCTGATCAAGCAAGCGCACTGTTCTCTCACTTTGTAGTGGAAATAGCTCAATTTATTTATGCACGCTCCTCACCGATGCAACTACTCGTGTATTTTGTGCACCCGCCTAGAAAATGATGAAGAAAATAGGAATATTGCACGTGGATTTGTGTTAAGCAATACGGATTTGCTTAACTCGTAGAAGAGTTAGCTGATCAGCAAGAACCACTGACTGAAGACCAGCCCTTGTCAGAGCTGTGCTACCTGATGAGCTACCTAATGCTGCCTGTGGTTTCACTGCACTGAGGAGCTGTGACAGGACATCCGAGTGAAGAAAAGGGAGGAGGATTCTGTGATGGGTTTAATATCAAGCTAGGGATAATAAAATGCAATTAATAAAATGCAATCACTTTTCACCACAGATCATTAAAAATCACGAAGCACAGTAAATCCAAAGTTGTTACTTTTCTAATTAACAACCAGCTGGTTAGCTTTTAAAATCAAAGTATCTGTGCAGGGAATTACGATTTTCTGTACAACAATTTCAACTTTGCTCCCACAAGACTGATGTGAAAAGAGATGCCCTTGAAGGGTCACAACCCTTGACTATAAAATACAACATTAACACAAGTTGTTCACTTCATACGCTTTGTTTAGCAGGTAGGAAAACCAGGACATAACAGAGAAACAGGAAATGTAGAGAGCCTGTAAGAATCGCATTAGTTCTGTGCTATACTTTACAAGGAATTATATATGATCCCACAAGGCCAGCACGTTGAGGGAGGTGATTGTCCCCCTCTACTCTGCTCTCATGAGATCCCACCTGGAGTGCTGCGGCCAGCTGTGGAGCCCTCAACATCAGAAGGATATTGACCACTGGGAGCGAGTCCAGAGGAGGCCACGGAGATGCTCCGAGGGCTGGAGCCCCTCTGCCATGGGGACAGGCTGGGAGAGTTGGGGGTGTTCAGCCTGGAGAAGAGAAGGCTCCAGGGAGACCTTATAGCCCCTTCCAGTACCTGAAGGGGCTACAAGGAAGCTGGGGGGGACTTTTTACAAGGGCCTGTAGTGACAGGACAAGGGGTAACGGGTTTAAATTGAAAGTGGGGAGGTTTAGGTTAGATATCAGGAAGAAGTTCTTCTCGGAGAGGGTGGGGAGGCACTGGGACAGGTTGCCCAGAGAAGCTGTGGATGCCCCATCCCTGGAAGTGTCCAAGGCCAGGCTGGATGAGGCTTGGAGCAACCTGGTCTCATGGAAGGTGTCCCTGCCCATGGCAGGGGGGTTGGAACTGGATGGTCTTTAAGGTCCCTTCCAACCCAAACTATTCTACGATTCTAAAATACTCCTTGGGAAGCACAGAGCACCACAACTCCACTTAATTACATGTTGAACTCTGTAGCTGAAACTATCAGAATAAAAAAAAGTTAAAAAAAACCCAAAACCCCAAAAACAAAAAACCCCCCCCCAAAATCTCCATCACTTTTGCTATACATGACGGATGATAGGTTAACTGCAACACCAGCATCTCACAGTTGAATGAAATTTTACATATGGCTATCCAGCTACAGACAGTATGGCTGGAAAAACATAGATTAAAAATATTTAACACATACCACACCTTAAGAATTTGTCGGATAATAAAGTGAAATGTGCTTATTCAGAACACTGCATACAGTAATGAACAGTGTGCAACCTGAGTTAAGTATATTGCACATCTCTTCATTATTACAACTTTAAAACTTGATCTGAAAATTGTATTCATTCTTGCTTATAAACACTATAAAATGCATGTTTAATATAATTTTAACACAGTGTTTTTCTTAATTTACCTTAAGAATTTTAGCTATTTCAAGATCATTTCCTATATTAACATGTGTACTGCTTAATGTTTCTTAAACATTCTTAAACATTAATGTTCTTAAACATTCTTATCATTTCAGATATCAACACCTAAATGCTTTAGGAGAATCGTTGCATGTCTGTTCCAACTAAAAATTTGATTTTTTTTAATGATTTACAGTTGTTCTTTTTTTTATTAAAAATCACTAGCTATCCCGAACCTTGGAGGTTGTCAGTCTTGCCCTCAAAATGCTCTGAGACTCACAGTGAGTCGCACTAGTGAGAAGTATACATACACCTGCTACAGAACTATTCTTTAGATGGCTGGATAATCAGGAGATAAAGAAAAGCAGCCATGTATCTATCAGAAAGAATTCATGGGATCGTGTTAATTGTTTTACCAAAGGTTTTGTTTGATATTGTTTCCGCTTCGAAGACATGCCTAACTTGCCATTCTGTAGCAGTTTTCTGTCACTCAGACCGATGAGACAGGGCAGTCATCTTGTCATCCTCAGCAGAAATTTATGCCCATAAATCTTTACTTTTCAAAGTCAGAACACCAACCTACATTCAATGACTATACACAGGCAAAACAAAAAGATGGTCCTTTTTTCCTCACTGGATTTTCAGTCACCTGTAAAACTAAGTTTCCTACACTCCCTAAGGAAACTAAGGTAACCGACTGTCAGAATGAAAACTTCACATGTGATATGAAACAATCAGTCTGGTTTATTTCTGCTTTTATAAAACCAAGATTAATCATGGAGGAATATAATTAAAACACCTAAATTACTCTTCACTAATAATGTTTTGCTTTCCACACTTACTCAGCTTCAAACAACAGCCCTCTCATGCACATTTTATATTAAAATCTTGTAAACCTTCTACAGATGTTTTGAAAATTCTTTTTTTCTTTAAAGGAAGAAGCAATTATTTAGACTAAATTAACTGTAAGCCTTTAAGAACAACTATTCTTAGTTTGGATGTGCAGATTTTCATCTACTAATGCAATTAAGCACGTGCTTAACCTTCAAAAACAGTGGAATTTAACTGTATGTGTGTTTTATATTATACATGGATAATCTACTGATCTGGAACCTCAGGGAATTATGATATTCAGTGATTTAGGTTTAGTCTGACCCCACCTCTGAGAAAAAGAAAGTGATTTGTCCTTCACTTGACAAACATTCTAGAGCCTTGAACTATATCAACTTTTCTGAAATAGTGTTTTTCAGAAAAAAAATTATTCCACCTCACCTTCCAGAAGCCTTTTTATGCCAAGAATTTCTTCACTAGTGGAATATTTTGAAAATAGAAATGAGTTTTTCAGAGAAGAGTCCATTATGAGCACTACAAAACTGTTGAAAGTGCTTAAGTTATATATTCTAATTAGTTTGGCAGAGCTAATACAAATTACGTTTACAGACTAAGAATAATAAAATTGAAGTACTAGTTAAATATCTAAAATAATTAAAGGAATCATTTTTAGCCTGGCATAATTAGCTAATTCACTTTACAAGCATTTATTAAAATGAATTCACATGTTATATTCCATAGGTAGTTACACAATAGTGTTTATACAGGAAAAATATAATGAACCAAACTCTTTGTATCCAGCCCTCCACAATTAAAACGAAGACTCCCCAAGTAATATCAATCTAGGATAGACTAATTAAGTTTGGTTTGATAACCATTCATTTCTTCTATTGCCTCTGAGCAAATTGTTTATTAGAGAAAGTTATTTTACACAAATCAAATCAAACTGGGTAAACCATTATATTTGAGAGAAACCTTAGCCATCAGTCAATTAATCCATCATTTTCTCCAGACACTTTTGTTTAACGAGCAGATCATATTATCAACAATTTAGATATCCTATGATTCAATTATGACAGAAAATTTATTGACAGCTTCTCTAATACTTTTGTTATGAATAAATATTAAATGTTCTCCACTTTTGATGAGCAAGCCAAATGCAATCATGTGTTAAATCTAATAGTCAAAACCTGAGCGATACTTCCAAATGAACATGTTTTCAAAAATATTTTAAACCAAAATAATTTAAAAAGTCAAACGTACTTCTCAATTTCCAAGAAACAAGCAAACAAGTTATTTCATTTCCACGAACTCACAAAATGAAAACACTTATCTAAGAATATTACCAAATACGTATAAAGAGGTGTAACACAAAGACTTCACGCAGCGATCTTTAAGACAAAAGATACTGTTATGTAAAAATGGTATTACCACAACAAAGTTAGAGACCCTTTCTGCAACTACATTAAAAAATTGCCTAGAAATAGTTCTCCAAACCTAGTATGAAGATATTTGCTGTTAGGAATCATGTCTATTAAAAAACCAATTTGTGAGATGTTTATAATTACAGCTGTCTTAAGAAAATAATATTGCCTGACAAAGATTACTCCCAGAATATTCAAACCTCTTGACAGACATCTCTCTTTAAAGAAATAAGATACTGACTCATTTACAACTGAGCTAACCAATTCATGATGAAAGGGCCAGAGGACGATGGAAAAGCTCTATCTAAACTAATGTCCATTAAAGAGATAATGGAATTACGTAAACTTCTATCAATATATTAGAACATCATTATTACTTCAAAGTATTTTTCCTTGAGACAAGGAAGTTGCTTTT
The DNA here is from genome assembly GCF_000690775.1 of Eurypyga helias. NCBI lineage: Eukaryota > Metazoa > Chordata > Aves > Eurypygiformes > Eurypygidae > Eurypyga > Eurypyga helias. The sequence continues at coordinate 87,563 of NW_010274132.1, forward strand.
ACAATGAGGGGGGCTGTAAGTAGGTTTACAGCTCAAAGGAGAAGTACTGCAGCTGAATATCAGAGAGCTAAGTATCCACATAATGAAAATAGAGGACACACTTATTGTCTGTCAGCATCTAAACAGAAAAACTGCTTAACAGTGAATAAAAGAAAGAGGTGTTCATGTGAACCTCAGACAAAAGCTCTTCTTCAGGTTTTCCAGGTCTAATGCATCCTATTCATAAGAAGCAAACATGGTTTTGTACGTAGGTTCCACATCAGCAATACCTTGTGATCATTTCTTAACACAGAATGCTCTCATTGTACATATCCTACTTAAAAATATCTGAAATCCATGTTTATGGTCAAGCACCAATACAATAAAACCATAATTTCCTACACTATTCTTACCTCCCTTCTATTTGGACTGGCACATAATAACAATAATGTATTGTGGTTTACAGACATTGCCTCTCCTTTAAGAACTGAAATGATATTGTGAATTTATGCCAAATGGAAGCAAAAGAAAGGTGAAGTTTACTTTATTAAAAAGCATGTATTTCTAAAAACCCTGGCAAAAGTGATTTCACAAGTCACTTGCTGCCCCTCAGTAACTGCATACTCAACGCTGAGGGTTTCAGTGGTACCCATTAAGAAGTCCAGAAGCTATCATGGAGAAATATGGAATATTACTATTATTTTATGTTCTGAAACTTGAATGCTCAGGTACATAGCAGTGTATTAACTTACAGTAAATATGCTGTTTTACAGAACTCAACAGGACTCTTCAGGTACTTGAAGGCTTTTACCTCCTTAAAAATGCAGCTGTCCTGATACATCAGTGCTGTAGCACACTTTATAGAAAGTGGCCATCTCAAGAATTTTTGTGGCAATAACTGCTCAGCTGTGATGCATTCAACTGGAGGAACCGCGTAAGTTCTTTCAATATAAATACCAAATTAAGATCTGCTGCTTAAATTAGAAACCTGTAATTAAAATTACAAGGAAAATTCCTTTCTGACAGCTGCACATGTGCCCAAGAATAGTAGTACAATATAAATAAATAGTAAAGAATAATAATGAATCAACATGTCTTTTCACAAGACTGACTGCTAGCAAGACAGTCACATCTATGGTAGCTCCCACTTGCTTTTCTAGCAATTATGCAGTTGGGAACAAGAGCCAGTCCCAAAAAGAAGAGACAGCAACAGCTACGCAGCCATACAAACGGCACGGACAATGCACGCAAGACACAAAAAGGGCTGAATTACATTTTCAGCAGAAGACTGGTTTTATATCAAGTTAAACGGACCATGAAACTGTACTGCCAAAGTTCATTAAGTGTGATTTCTGGAGCTGTGACATCTACATTGATTTCCCCCTCCAACAGACCCCATTTCTACCATACGTGCATTTCAAGCACAAAATTAGCTTTTTAGTCAAATGAGATCACTTCCCAGTACCCAGAACTCCTCGCTGTGTAAAGTCCACTTACGTGTCTTACTGTAATTGTAAATATAGCCTGTTACTTAAGGATAGGGGTTTTTTCCCTTTGGTGAGCATACCGTGTCTACAATATTAAACTTAAACCCTGGCTGCTGCATGCGTGACAAGACCATTTAATGCAAAGTATGTCCAGCATCATCGCACGGAGTGCTAGAGATAAGTGAGCTCAGGAAAGGGAAGACAGATAGGAAGTAAATGTGTATTTGGACTATGCATCTCAGATTCCTTTTACTGGTAAGTAATTCTTCTTTTTTTTCTTTGAATAATAATTCAGATGGATATTCATACAGTGAGAAACGCCAAGTAATAACACAGAGATTCATATTTATGTTACAGAAAGCTCAGCAGATGAGAAGAATGAAGAAACTTTTCTGTGTGGATACAAATACAGATCTATCTCTGGAAGAAAGCATTGAGACAAATGGACATGGCTTTGATTTGATAGCCTCTGAGAAGTTTTAACACCGTCTGTTACCTTTTTCAGCAATCTCTGCATAGAGAAAATCAAGCCCTAAGGAGTCTGCTCTCCCAACATCTCAGCATCCAAACCCTTACAAGCCTGGCTCATGCAAAAATTCACCTACTCAGAGCTTCCAGAAGGAACATGTTTCTACCTTCCTGAGAAACAGTTACCAAATGTTACTGTAATATTCTTATGAGTCTAGAAGGGAAGAATATAGAGTATTGATGAAAGATGGCACAGACTATAGCAGGCATTTAGAAGGGCGTGAAGATTTGGATCCTTCTGAAGAGGCTAGTAAAAAGGATGTCAGAGCAGCACTGAAGGATGTCAACACCTTCTTGTCACCGTAACAGACTACTATGTCCTTTTCAGAACCTATCTTTGAAATCTCATGGTAACAAATGAGAAGCACGAAGAGAAGCTTCCCTCTCTGAAATGCCTCATGGCCAGAAGGCCTAAGTACGGGTCACCAGTAAATAAGGACAACTGAAATTTAATTTGCTTTCTGATCTTGTCATGCCAAGCCAGACAGGTGAAAACACATCCATCTCCATCCTAAAACACCTATTACAATCAACACTGCCCAAACTGGCTGTGTCAGGGCTTAGCTACCAACTATCCCAGACATGAGTTTTCAGGAAAAGCAGTGGGATACTTAAAACTTCAGGTCTCATCTGGATAAACTTTTCTGAGTAAAGAAAAGGTGAGAGTTTGGGTTTTTTTCTGTAACGTGCCATCTGAGCGCAGAACCACATGAATGCAAGTTCAAGACCTGGATGTTCATGCCTGAAGTGTTATAAAAGGAGCACACATGTGGACAGAGATTTCAAGAGTGGAGAACCACATCCATGGTACAGTCAGGACAGTGCTGAATAAGATTCCTTCATTGCAGTGACGAGGGGGAAGGATTCTCCTTGAAAACAGCAAGATCTTTCTGTATGAGATCAGCAGTCGTTACTGGGTCATCAGATCAACAATCGTTTGAGTTAACCAGAAAGTACAGAGCTAATCTCCTCCTGCTCACAGCAAAACCATGGATTAATGGACATGCAGATCTTAAAAGTGGAAAGATGATGCACTTACAAGGGATATGTCTCCCACAGAATGGGCAAACAAAAAATGCCTTCTGGAGGGGTGATCAAGGTGGAACACTTTAATTATATAGAAGGCCAGAGGTGGAATTGAAAGAACACATGAAGAAAAGCTTTGTTATAAAAAAAGAACTTAAACAGAGCTAAGAGTATTTTGCCTTTACACTCACAGTCATGCAGTGGAGATGACAGAAAACGGGATGTGAGAACACATACATCGATGTCCTACCTGTATGACTGTAACAGCAGAGGTGCTGTTCTGGTACACCATTTGTTTACAGGATACATGCAGAAATGCACGCAGATAAAAGGCTATTTGTACTTACTCTCTTTAACAACAAAGATTCATAATGACAATATTGTAACATCTGTTAGGTCCCTTACACATAAATACATTCAGAAGAACTATACAGGAAATTCCCATTATTGGAAAAATACCCCAAAGAAAACACTTCTGTAAGACTTGCTTATACAGTTAAAGCCTTATTCACATTTGCTAAATCTAACTTTTAATAAAAATGAGTCATGAGTCACAATTGCGTGATTAGCAGGTTAAGTGTTGTTTAATTTAAAGAAACAGCTGAAAGCCTTAAGAAATCTCATTTATCTCCAAAATATCTCTACCTGTGCTTGACTGTTAGAAAAACTGCTGGATTGACAATGCTAAAATCAGAAATATGTTTCACAAGAACAAGAAATCAAACAGCTGTGTGTGGTAATAAAGTTCTGAGTAAAGATGTACTTGACTAATATCATACATGTTAGTAATTTGGCTTTCTGCTCAATTAGTGTTGGCAAAGCTAATTAGAATATATTTTAAAAAGGTGAAATATCTCCATAAACAAATGCATTATCATTTAAATAGTCATTCTGTCTGTAGTTTCTATACAAAGAAAAATATTTTTTAAAAGTCAACTTAGCCTTGACCAAGAAGTTAAGAGGACCCGGGAAACTACAGGC